>NW_012115366.1:3649711-3689368 GCF_000951035.1 Colobus angolensis palliatus | reverse complement strand
GATCTCCTGACCTCGTGATCCACCCGTCTCAGCCTCCCAAAGTGCTGGGATTACAGGCTTGAGCCACCGCGCCCGGCCCTCTTTTTGTTTTTTAACTATGTCCCACAAAAGATGTAGGCAGAGTAGTGTCTTCCAAAGGTACTTAGATTAGTGCTTGTTTTTTAAATCAGTATAATGAAGTTATCTGTTTTATAGATAGTTAAGCTGATTTATGTCTGCTTTATTCCATTATAGGGAATTTTCCCCCATCTTCATTGACCACTGCAGGGTTTTATTTTTTATTTTATTTTATTTTTTTGAGATGGAGTCTAGCACTGTCACCTAGGCTGGAGTACAGTATGACAATTCAAGCAATTCTTCTGCCTCAGCTTCCCGAGTAACTGGGATTACAGGTGTGCACCACCACACCCAGCTAATTTTTGCGTTTTTAATAGAGATGGAGTTTTGCTGTTGGCCAGGCTGGTCTCAAACTCCTGACCTCAAGTGTTCCACCCGCTCAGGTGATCCTCCCAAAGTGTTGGGATTACGAGTGTGAGCCACCACGCCCCGCCATCCTCGGGGTTTTAGAGTAAGCTTGGCATCACTATAAATAGCTTCTGTGTGAGGAGGTCTTTTACATATTCCCCTCCTGCATGCCACTCTCCAGTGTATTTCCCTCATAGCAGTCGGACCAATCTTTTTCAGACATAGATCAGATCATGGTTACAACTCTGGCTTAAAACCCCTCAGTGATGCCACTTCACACCCATTAGGATGAGTACTATCAAAATAACCAGAAAATAAACAAGCGTTGTCAAGGATATGGAGAAATTGGAACCCTTATGCACTCTTGGGAATGTAAAATGGTGCAGCCACTATGGAAAACAATATGACAGTTCTTCAAAAAATTACTGTATAATCCTGCATGTCCGCTTCTGGGCATATACCCAAAAGAATTGAAAGTAGGTCTTGAAAAGATATTTGTACACACATGTTCATAGAAGCATTATTCACAGTAGCCAAAAGGTGAAAGCAACCTGGCTGTCCATTGACAGATGAGTGGATAAACAAAAGGTAGTATGTAAATACAGTAGAATATTATGCAGCTTTAAAAAGGAAGGAAATTCTGGCCCATGCTACAACATGGACAAACCTTGAAGACATTATGCTAAATGAAATAAGCCATTCACAAAAGGACAAATTCTGTATGATTCTATAAAAGGTACCTAGATTAGTCAAATTTATAGAGACAAAGTAGATCGTGGTTGCCAGATACTGGGGCAAGAGGGGAATGGGGAGGGGAGTTAGGGATTAATGGGTACAGAGTTTGTTTTGCAAAATGAAAAGAGATCTGGAGGTGGATGGTAGGTGATTGCACAACAGTGTTAATGTACTTAACGCTACTGAACACTTAAAAATGGTTAAGATGGTAAATTTTATGCATATTTTACCACCATTAAAAGGCTTCAGGGAATGCTCATTGCTCTTAGGGTAAAGAACACAATCCTTGATGAGGCCTTAAAGCCTAGCATTCACCCCTTCAATCTCACCTTGTACGGCCTTCCCCACATCCCTGTGCTTCAGCCACAGTGTCATTCTTCTGCCCTCTTCAGACTGCTTCCTTCTGCATAAAATGCTCTCCCTGATCTCATGTAGCCAACTCCTGTTTATCTTTTGGTTACCAATTTAAATGTCAGTTCCTCAGAGAAGCTTCCTCTGGCTCCCAGGCTTAAAGCTTCAAAACATTTTATAATTTTTTTTGGAGACATGTTTCCCTCTGTTGCCCAGGCAGGCTGGAGTACAGGGGCACAATCAACTCATTGCAGCCTCAACCTGCTGGGCTCAAGTGACCCTCCCACCTGAGCCTCCCAAATAATTGGGTCTACAGGCATGTGCCACCATGCCCAGCCAGTTTTTTATTTTTTGTAGAGATGAGGTCTTTGCTGTGTTGCCCTGGTTCAAAACATCATTTTTTAAGCATTTAATCAATCAGTAGATATTTTACATTTGCCTTCTTAAGAGTTGGTCTTCCGTTGCCTGTGATCTCCTTGAGGGCAGGGCTTGGGTCACTTTTGCGTACTGTAGACAAAGAGGGGAAAGGGGGAAATGAGCCAGGCCTGACGAGCAGAATGCTGCTCCTCTGGGTGTTGCACACACCCTGACACTGAACCCTCTTAGTGGGTGAGGGAGGGACATTTGGAGAATGGTCTCTTGACTTCTTCACTCTGGAGTTCCATTGGGAGAGAAATTGACAAAACCTGTGGAAGAACCTAGGCATTATATTGGCCATTCATGCTCATTAGAGCATTCCGTCTGCTCAGTAATACTGAGAGAGAATTGTGATCTTGTCTCTGTTAAGTACATTTGTTTGAGGGGTTTTTGTGTGAGGGAGAGGATGTGTGTTGTGTTTTGTTTTGTTTTTTGATTACTGTGAAATGAGGGACACAATAGTACTACCTCAGGGTTTTTCTGAGAATGGAATGAGATGTCAGCACATAGAGTGCTTAGTGCTTAGTCCAGCTTTTAGTAAAATACACAAAGCGGAAAAAAATCTGATCACTAGGAATCATCTCCGTGGAAATGGGCAGTGAAAGCTGAGGTATGACTCTGCCTCCTGATCAGAGACCCTCTCTCCTTCCTTTGCCTTTCAACCATAGCTTCCTCCATGTAGCCCTCTTTGTTAGGTCACTGTGGCATGTCTTGACTCTTCTAGGAATTTTTGCTCCTCAGTGAGCAAACTGTGATTTGCTAAGAAATACAAACCTCTTGTGTTCCATTCTGCTGTACCCTTTCTGTGTCAGATGAGATGATAGGCTGTCGCAGTTGTTCTGCCAAGGCTTAGAAATTATGTGAGAACCTCTCCTTCAGGACCTGGTGGTTTTTTAATCAGGCCTGAATTTTACACATGCCCAGGGATATCAGAGGCCTCCCTCTGATCTGATTAAAAGGATTTGATTAAAAGGATTTGAATTTACCCCCGCACCCAGCTTGGGCAGGCGAGCAACTCATCTTTTTACCCATGGATATCCAGTGGCTTACTTACTCATTTAGATCAAGGCTCATTTTTTTTTTACCCACGGATGTCCAATGGCTCCAACATCATTTGTTATTCCTTCATTGAATTGCTTTTGAAACTTTGTCAAAAATCAGTTGTCTGTACATCTGTGGATCTATCTCTGGATCCTCTGTTCTTTTCCATTGATCTCTATGTCTCTTCCTCTGTCAGTATTACTCTACCGGTATTGATTATTGTAGGCCTTAATACTGAGTGGAATAATTCCTCCCACTTTTTTTTTGTCAAGATAGTTTTAGCTATTCTAGGTTCTGTGCCTTGTCCTTTTTCTTTTTTTCTTTTTTTCTTTTTTTTTTCTGTTTTTGAGACAGAGTCTCGCTCTGTCTCCTAGGCTGGAGTACAATGGCGTGATCTTGGCTCACTACAACCTCTGCCTCCTGGGTTCAAGCGATTCTCCTGCCTCAACCTCCTGAGTAGCTGGGACTACAGACGCATGCCACCACGACTGGCTAACTTTTTGTATTTTTAGTACAGACCAGGTTTCACTGTGTTAGCCAGGATGGTCTCGATCTCCTGACCTTGTGATCTGCCCATCTTAGCCTCACAAAGTGCTAGGATTGCAGATGTGAACCACCACATCTGGCCTCTGTGCCTTTTCATATAAACTTTAGAGTAAGCTTGTCTATATCTATGAAAAACCTTGCTAGGATTTTGATAAGAGTTGCATTAAACCTATAGATTAGTTTGGGGAGAATTGACATTCTTGCTATGAACATGGTGTATCTTATCTCTCCATGTTAATGTTTAGGTTTTATTTGATTTCCATCAGTATCATTTGTAATTTTCAACATATAGATCCTGTACATACTTTGTTATTCATTTAAAGCAGAAAGGGAGATGATTATAAATGGCATTCTGTCCTTTGTTTTGGTTTTCAGATGTTCATTGTTAGTATATAGAAATGTAGTTGATTTTCCTATGTTGAACTTATATCCCGTCACCTTGCTGAATTCAAGGTTTCTAGGATTTTTTTTTTTTTTTTTTTGGTAAATTCCTTGGGAATTTCAGGGTAGACTATCATGTCATTTGCAAATAGGGACAGTTTTATTACTTACTTGCTAATGTGAATGCCTTTTCTTTTTCTTGTCTTATTGCAGTGATCAGGATGTCCAATATTACGTTAAATAAGAATGACAAGAAAGAACATTCTTTCCTTGTTCCCAATCTTAGGGGCAAAGTATTCAGTCTTTCACAGTAAAGTCTATTGTTATGGGTAGGTTTTTTGTAAATATTCTTTATCAGATTAAAGAAGTTCCCCTTTATTAGTTTGTTGAGAGTTTTTAATCTTGAATGGATTTATCATGTTGGATTTTGTCAAAAGCTTTTTTCTGTATCAATTGATATGATCATATGATTTTTCTTCCATAGCTTATTGATATGGTAGATTACATTGATTGATTTGTGACTACTAACCAGTCTTGCATACCTAGAACAAGTCATACTTGGTCATGGTATATAATTCTTTTTATACATTTATAAATTCAATTTGCTCATATTTTGTTGAGGATTTTTTATGTGTGTAAGTTCATAGGATATAATAGTCTGTATTTATTTATTTATTTTTGTATGGTCTTTGCCTGGGGTTTGATACCAGAGTAATACTGGTCCCATGAAAGGGGTTGGAAAGTATTCCCTCCTCGTATATTTTCTAGAAGTGGTGGTAAAATTGATATTAATTCTTCCTTAAATGTTTGGTAGAATTCTCCCTGAAACAATCTGAGGCTGGAGATTTTTGTTTTTTGTTTTTTGTTTTTTTTTAGTATGTTAAGTGTAATTCAGTTTCTTTAATGAAACTATTCAGATTATCTGTTTCATTTTGGCTAAGTTGTAGTTTACGGTTTTTAAGAATTGGTCTATTCTGAATTGTTGGATTAAGTTGTTCTTAGTATTCTCTTATTATCCTTTCAGTGGCTACAGATCTATTGTAATATCTTCTGTTTCATTCTTGTTACTGGTGACTTGTGTCCTGTCTTTATATTTGTCAGTCTTGCTAGAAGTTAGTCAATTGTATTCATTTTTTTTTTTGAAGAATTGACTTTTTGTTTCATTTTCTCTTGTTTCTCTTTTTTATTGACTTATGTTCTTACCTTTATTACTTCTGCTTGCTTTGGGTTAATTTGCTCTTCTTTTTCTAGGTTCTTTAGGTCAGAATTTTGGTTATTGATTTGAGTTCCTTCCTCTTTTTTGATGTAAGCATTTAGTGCTATGAGGTTTCTTCTCAGCAATCCTTTAGTTATATCCTGCATATTTTCATATGTTTTTATTTTCATTTTAATTCAGTGCTATATATTTCTTTTTTGGGACTTTGATCCAAGGCTTTTCTAGAAGTATGTTGCTTAATTTTCATATATTTAGAGAGTTAACTTTTTGTTTTGATTTCTGTTGTGCTTCCATATGGTTGGAGAACATACTTTGTATGGTTTCAGTTATTTTACATTTGTGAGCTTTGCCTTATGGGCAGGATGTGGTTCATTTTAAAATACCAGTGTTTTAGGAAGCCTGGAGTCCTACCCATTCTGTTACCTCAGCCTGCCTCCACACCTCAGCTGTGGCTTACATCACTTGTCTCTCACAGGCAAAGAAAAAGAGGCCCAGGCAGGATGGGATAGGTGTTAGGGGCAGCCTTCTGAGGACTCCTGAGTTAGTGACAGAACTGGACCTTGAGCCCCCAGAGCTCTGCCTGCCTGGACCAGGAACCTGATTCATCCTCCCCCTGGAGCCTTTGCCTTCCATGACCCTTCCCATGACACGTGATGAACACACAATGAAGCTGAGGGAGGGGTGAGTTGGGTGAGAACAGAGGAGTAGCCAGTCCAGGCTCTGTGCCCCTACATCCTCACTTCTTTCTCATGGGGTGGTAATGAGGAAGGGCAACTCAGATGCCTAAGAAGCTTAGGCCCAAATCTCAGAGACAGCGTGGGGCTGTTGCCCCCCTCACCCAGGTCCACCAGGCGGCCTGTTCCCCCACTTACAAACAGGCCAAGCGCAACGCCAGGAGCTATCAGGGCCGCCGCTGCCATCATTGCAGCCAGAATACCGCTTCCAGGGTTCCTAGCCAACTGCAAGCAGTTGACTCTTCGTCTGCTTCCTGCAGGACCTACAAGAACAGTGAGGAGCTTCGGTCTCGTATTGTGTCTGGAATCATCACACCTATCCATGAGCAGTGGGAGAAGGCTAGTGTAAGCAGTCCCCACCGGGAGTTCCCCCCTGCTACCGCTAGAGAGGTGGACCCACTCCGGATTCCTCCACACCACCCACACACCAGCCGGCAGCCTACCTGGTGAGTACAGAGCGTCCAGCGGGAAGCCCATGCTTCTGCAGAGGGATTCCAGCCAGCTATCCCCATCCTGCCACTTGACCCCATCTCTGGCCCGTGTGTGTTTTCAACAAAATGATCAATGTCTTGGGGTGCATGGAATTAGAAAGTGGAGACGTAAGTGGAGCATTGAGTTCTTGAACTGCTACTAGTCACCCTAATTACCCAACATCTTAAGCCTGCCTGACTTCTTTCTAGAGGCCACACACAACCCCTGAGTCTATCCAAGGATCAGTGAGTGCCTCTGGGGCTTATGTGCAGTAGTCCAGGGTTGCTGTTCAGGTAATTCACAGCTAATTCATCCCAGAGCTCTTTGTCTAGACAGGGCCCTGGGCCAGTCTGTTTGAGAAAATGCAAAGATGCAGAGGTACTAACCCAGAGGAGATGCAGTCCCAATGCCTTGCCCATTTCATTTCATTTCACTGTAGTCCCCCAACCTCTCGCTATCAACTTCAGAAGTTTTCCAAAATAGCGTGGGGTGCGAGTGAGTCACATTCCAAGGTTTTTGCAGATTAGGATGGCAGCATTAGGACTGGAGACTTCTGCTCAGAGGGAGGAGACAAGGACGAGGAGACCCTAGTCTCTAGCTGAGATACCGCTTCTCAGTGTGGAGCCCACACTGTGATACCATACTGTTGGTGGGGATAAGGGACAGAGTTCACTGTGAGGGACATAAATAAGCACTTAATAAATATAGACTACCATTGTTATTTTATTCTGGTGCATAATTAGATGCCTTTAGTTAGCTAAAAATGGGAAATCAGTTAAATTATTACAAGTAATGATTGGCATATCTCTCTGGCAAAGTCTTTACCAAAAATATTGAGACCTGTGAAGACAATGGAGAATAAGAAAAAGTGGCTGAAAAGACTGAAAATGACTCGTCTGATATATCTTATTTTACCAAAGGGAATAGAGATAAGATGACCTGCCTGAGTTCACCAGCCACCAATAAAGAGGTAGAGCCAGGGCTGGGGTCTAGGTGTCCTTACTCCCTGCACAGTGCTCTGCCTGTGATGTAAACAGATGTGATCTAACCACCTTTCCATGGTGGAAAGATTTAAGAATAAGCCCTGGTCAGAAGTCAGGTTGGGAAAAAATTTTAGACCTGAAGTAAATAGTAATTCTCAGCTTTATTAGACCCAATGCCCATTTCAAAACTAAATAGCTCTTACTATATTGAAATGGAATTCATAGGTATTCTAACTTACCTCATGCACATTTCAGAGGAAATCAGTATAAAGTCCTAACTATAACATAAATTAGAAAAAGAAAGTAATTAATAAGATGATGTATATTCCATGTGTAGGTGCATGAGTACACTGGAGAGCATAGATGTTTACACGTGTATGTGATATTATCTTGAATTCAACAGTGACAAAAGCTGTTGTATACAGATGTATTATGTCAACAACTCAAATACCACAAAACTCTGTTGCTGTTACTAACATGACTTTTTTGAAATGGTAAACAGCTGTTAGGAGAATTGCAAACAAAATAGTGATTGAATATTGTTTCTTCAATTATGCCATAGTTACATTCCTGGAAAAACGTGCTTGTTTTAAAGTAGCAGAAAAAAAATACTTTGTGTTCATACATAAAATGGCCTTACATTCAGATTATTTATTTAGGCTTACACCTCCATGAATATCTAAACAAGACATTTGAAAATTATGTGGGATGTAGGTCATTCTGCATTTCGTCAATCTCTACTATCAATTGTAGAATATCCAGCATCTCTAGTCTCTGTCTGTAAATGCCAAGAAGGCCCTCCAACTACTGTGACAAGCAAAAATGACCCCAGGGCTTGCACTATGGCACCTGGAGGTTATGCTTCCCTATTTAGGAATCATAGACCTAGAGTATAGAATTGTGAAAGTAAAAATCCTAGGCTTGGAAGAACTGAGAGAATGAGAAAATCACTATGTTGCAACTTCTGCTGAAATAATGTACCTAGTCACAAATTGTCAATGGTTGATAAAACTATGAAGTAAAGGTTGATAGGGGACTTTATAATAGGTGGATCTGGCGAGTAGCGTCTGAACCCATTGATTAATCTTAACGCTAAAAGTGGGATAGCCAGATACTGTTTTCTAATATTATGCAATAGTAAGTTCACAGCAACCTCAATCTAGATCTAACTCCCAGTTTCAAAATATGAAGGACAGAAGAATGAGTTAAACAGACATGTAAGGATACAACATCCAAAACTGGAATACAGAAAAATTGTATAGGATAAATTGACCTTGTTTTTACACCAAATAAATTAATCACATGGGGAGAAAAGGGAGAAAGAGGCCGTTATGGAAAGAGTCATGCTAACTATCCTTGTTTAGATCTTGATTCAAACCAATTCAAAAAATTATTTTTTAAACATTTGGGGAAATTTTAGCATGGACCAGGTGTTAGATAACATTATGAATTACTGCCAATTTTGTTAGGTGAAATAATTCTGCTTATGTTAAAAAACAGAAGTCTTTATCTGTTAGAGATATACATTGAAGTATTTAAACGTGAAATGATGTGTGTGGGATTTGCTTTAAAATAACTTCAGCCCCCCAAAAGAGTAAGATGTGGGGGAGGGGAAGTATAAGTAAAATAAGAATGGTGGACTATTGATAACTATTGAAGTTAGGTGGGAATACACACAGGAACTCATGATACTGTTCTTACTATTTTTTGGTATGTTAAAAAATTTCCTTAGTAAGGATTTTTTATTAATACCAGTTCTTCACAAAGTCTTCCAAAAATAGAAGAGGAGGGAATACTTCCCAGCTTCTTCTGTGAGGCTAGAATTGTCCTGATACCAATACCAAAGACATCACAAGAAAACTACAAACCAGTATCCTTTATCAATACAGATATAAAAACCCTTAACAAAGTATTAACAAACCACATCCAGCAACATATACAAAGGATTATATACCCTGACCAAGTGAAATTGATTCCAGGAATGATTGATTTAACATCTGAAAATAAATCAGTGCAATACACCATATCAGTAGAACAAAGGAGGCCAGATGCCCGGTGGCTCACGCCTGTAATCCCAACACTTTGGGAGGCTGAGGCAGGTGGATCACCTAAGATCAGGAGTTCAAGAGCAGCCTGGCCAACGTGGTGAAACCCCTTCTCTACTAAAAATACAGAAATTAGCTGGGTGTGATGGTGGGCACCTATAATCCCAGCTACTCAGGAGGCTGAGGCACAGGAATCTCTTGAACCCAGGAGGCAGAGGTTGCAGTGAGCTGAGATGGTGCCACTGCACTCCAGCCTGGGTGACAGAGCAAGACTGCATCTCAAAAAAGAAAAAAAAAAAAAAAATACAACAAAGGATAAAAACTACGTGTTCATCTCGATAGAGTAATAGCATTTAACAAAGTCTGATACCCTTTCATGACAGAAGCATTCAGCTAGCCTGGGAAACACAGTGAGACCCTGTCTCTACAAAAAATTTAAAAATTAGCCAGACATGATGGCATATACCTGTAGTTCCAGCTACTTAGGGGGCTGAGGTGAGAGGATCACTTCAACCTGGGAGGTCAAGGCTGCAGTCTGTCATCACACCACTGCACTCCAGCCTGGGCAACAAATTGAGACCCTGTCTCAAAAAAAACAAAAAACAAAACAAAACAAAAAAAACGCATTCGCAATAGAAGGGGCCAGGCATGGTGACTCACCCCTGTAATCCCAGCACTTTGGGAGGCCAAGGTGGGTGGATCATTTGAGGTTGCGAGTTCAAGATCAGCCTGGCCAACATGGTGAAACCCTGTCTCTACTAAAAATGTAAAAATAATCTGGACATGGTTGCGCATGCCTGTAATCCCAGCTACTCGATAGGCTGAGGCAGGAGAATCGCGTGAACCTGGGAGGTGGAGGTTGCAGTGAGCTGAGATCACGTCACTGCACTCCAGCCTGGACAAGAGAGCGAGAGTGTTTCAAAAAACATGCACACAAAAACAACAACAACAAAAACAACAATAGAAGGGAGGTTTCTCAAGCCAATAAAGAGCATCTACAAAAAGCTCACAGCTGACAGTCTCCTTAATGGAGAAAGATGGAGTGTTTTCCTCTTAAGATCCGGAACAAGGCAAGCATGTTTGCTTTTGTTTTTGCCACTTTTATATAACATTGTACTTGATATTCTAGCCAGGGCAGTCACTCAAGAAAAAGAAATAAGGGGTATTCAGATTGGAAAGTAGGAAGTAAAAATATCTCTATTTGTCAATGACATGATATCTTGTGTATGGAAAATCCTAAGGAATCCTCTAAAAAAACAGAACTCAGCAAATTCAGCAACGTAGCAGGATATAAAATTGATATCCTGACTAACACGGTGAAACACCGTCTCTACTAAAAATACAAAAAATTAGCTGGGCGTGGTGGCAGGTACCTGTAGTCCCAGCTACTCGGGCGGCTGAGGCAGGAGAATGACGTGAACCCAGGAGGCAGAGCTTGCAGTGAGTTGAGATTGCACCACTGCACTCCAGCCTGGGCAACAGAGCAAGACTCCATCTCAAAAAATAAAAATAAAAAAAAATCGATAAAATCAATTGTATTTCTATATGTTAGCAATGAACAATCTAAAAATTAATGAAATTATCCCATTTATAACAACCCCACAAAGAATATAATACTTAAAAATAAATTTAACAAAAGAAGAATTGTAAAAGATTTGTGCACTGTGAAAGATTTGGGAAAGAATTGTATAAGATTTGTACAGTGAAAACTATAAAACATTATTGAAAGAAATTAAAGATTTAAATAAAGGAGCGACATTCTGTGCTCACGACTAGGAAGAGTTAATATTAGCCATACTCCCCAACTTGATCTATGTATTCAGTGCGATCCCAATGAAAATCCCAGCAGATTTTGGGTTTTCCCCCCAGAAATTGGCAAGCTGATCCTAAAATTCAGGTAGAAGTGCAAGGGAACCAGAATGGCTAAAACAATCTCAAAGAAAAACAAATTTGGAAGACTTCCAGATCCCAATTTTAAAACTTATTACAAAGCTTCAGTCATCAGGACACTATGGCACTGGCATGAGAATAAACATATAGAGCAAGGAAATAGAATTGAGAGTCTAGAAATTAACCCATACATTCATAGGGAATCGATTTCAGCAAGGGTGCCAAGAGAGTTTAGTAAAGAAACCATAGTCTTTTCAAATGGTGCTGGGACAATTGGATATCCACATGGAAAAGAATGAAGTTGGGTCGCTTCCTCAATTAACTCACAATGAATCACACACCTGAGTGTAAGAGCTTGAACTATAAAACTTCTAGACCTAGTAATAAGTCTACCTTGGGTAGTCTTATTCGCTGACCTTCGGTTAGACTGGTTTCTTAGACACAACACCTGGGAGGTCAAAAGCACAAGCAGTGAGGAAAAAATAGACAAATTGAACTTTGTCAAAATTAAAATATTTTGTACATAAAACGATAGTATCAAGAAAGTGAAAAGATAATCCACAGAATGGGAGAGAATATTTGCAAATCAGATATCTGACAAGAAACTTGTATCCAGAATGTATAAAGAGCTCTTACAACTGAACAATACAAAAGAAAACCCAATTTTAAAATGTTCAAAGGATTTGAATAGATATTTCTCCAAGGAGGATGTACAGATAGTCCATGAGCACATGAAAAGATGTGCAACAACATTGGTCATTAGGGAAATGGAAATCCAAACCAACAAATAGCATTATTTGCAATAGCCAAAAAGTAGGAACAACCTAAATGTCTATTAGTTGATGAACAGCAAATATGATACATGCTTACAACTGAATATATTATAGCAATAAAAATGAACTACTTATACATGTTATAATGTAGATGAACCTTGAAAACATCATGTTAAGTGAAAGAAGACAGTCATAAAAGACTATATATTATATGATTTATTTAATGTGAAATGTCCAGAATAGGCAAGAGATAGAAAGCAGATTAGTGGTTGCCGGGGTGGAGGTGGAGGATGGGAAAACAGGAATGAGGAGAGACGGCTAATGGGTACAAGGTTCTTTTTGGGGTGAAGAAAATGTTCCAAAAATTAGAATATTTGCACATTCTGTGAACATCTAAAAACCATGCATTATACATGTTAGCTGGTTGAATTTTTTAAGTGAAATGTATCTCAATAAAGCTGTAAAAAATGGGTATTTTACAAAAGTCCTAGAGTTGGCTTAATTGGAAACACAAATATATAATGATAGAAATGATTTCCTTGAGATCAAACCATAGTCCAAGAGAATCAATAATAACTGCCCATGACTGGGGCTTTTTTTTGTTTTTTTTTGTAATATTTTTCCTTCAGCTAGAGAGTGGTTTGTTAGTACCTAAACAATATTTTAAGGATTCATCATCATACCAGCAAAAGTGATTTATTTAAAATTAGCTACTGAATGCCTTCCCCCTAAGGAACAAGGCAAGGATAACCACTCTGACCACTCTTATTCAGCATAATACTAAAAGTTTTGCCCGCACATTAAAACAAGAAAAAGAATTATCATACAGATAAGGTAGGAAGAAATAAACTAGTTTATATATGCAGATGACATAATGATCTACATAGAAAATCCCAGGGAATCTACCTAAAATAATAATAAAAATGAGTTTAACAAGGTTGCCGGATACCAGATTAACATAGAAAAATTAATTGTATTTTTATATACTAGCAATAAACAGATGGAATGAAATTTAAAATACCGTACTGTTTGTAGTTGTTCAAAAACTACTCAGGTAGGCTGGGCATGATGACTCATGCCTGTAATCCCAGCACTCTGGGAGCCTGAAGAGGGTAGATTACCTGAGGTCAGGAGTTTGAGACCAGCCTGGCCAACCAACATGGTGAAACCCTATCTCTACTAAAAATAGAAAAATTAGCCAGGCATGGTGGTGCACGCCTGTAATCCCAGCTACTTGGGAGGCTGAGGTGGGAGAATCGCTTGAAGCCAGGAGGCAGAGGTTGCAGTGAGCCAGGATTGCACCACTGCACTCCAGCCTGGACGACAGAGCAAGACTCCCTCCCCCACCCCGCCCAAAAAAAAAAAAAAGCTAAAATACTCAGATATAATTCTAACAAAACTTGTATAAGACTTTTATACTGAAAATTACAAAATGCTAGTGAAAGAAATCAAAGAAGATCTAAATAAATGGGGAGACATAACATATTCAGCATAGTAAAAATGTCAGATACTCCACAAATTGATATACTATTTTAATGCAATTCCTATCAAAATCCCAACAAGAATTTCTGTAGATATAGCAAGATATAACAGATAATTCTAATATTTATATGGAAAGTCAAAGAATCTAGAATAGCTATAACAATTTTTTAAAAGAATAGAGTAGAAGTCATTCTACCCAATATTAAGGCTAATTATGTAGCTAAAGTAATCAAGATGGTGGAATTGGCAGAGGGACAGACATATAGATAAGTAGAACAGAATAGTGAGCACAGAAATAAGATCAGCCAACTTCTGACAAGGGTACAAAAACAAGTCAATGGAGGAAGGAACGTCTTTTCAACAGATGGTGCTGGAGCAATTGGATAATCAAAAGCAAAAATATGAGCCTTGACCTAAACCTTATATAAAAATGACCTCAAATTGGGTCATTGATTTAAATGTAACATACAAGCTACAACACTCCTAGAAGAAAACACAAGAGGAAATCTTCAGTATCTAGGGCTTAGTGAAGAGTTCTTAGATACAGCACTAAATGCACAATGTTTTAAAAAGATGCTAAATTGGACTTCATCGAAATTTAGAACTTTTACTCTGTGAAAGACCCTGTTAAGAGGATAGAAGCATAACCTACAGTTTGGGAGGAAATGCTAGAAAACCGTATGTTTAACAAAGGATTCATATCTAGATAAAGAACTCTCAAAAATCAACCGCTTAAGAAACTATCTAATTAGAAAATTGAAAAATGAAGGCTAGGCATGGTGGCTCATGCCTGTAATCCCAGCACTTTGGGAAGCTGAGGTTGGTAGATCACCTGAGGCCAGGAATTCGAGATCAGCCTGGCCAACATGGCGAAACCTTGTCTCTTCAAAAATACAAAAATTAGCTGGTATGGTGGTGCATGCCTGTACTCCCAGCTACTCAGGAGGCTGAGGCAGGAGGATCACTTGAACCTGGGAGGCGGAGGTTTCAGTGAGCCGAGATGGCACCACTGCACTCCAGTCTGGGTGACAGAGCAAGACTCCGTCCCCCCAGAGAAAAGAAAAAATGGAAAAATGATATGAAGAGGTGATACACTGAGAAGCACGTACAGATGTCAAAGAAGCAATGAAAAGATTCTCAGCATTGCTAGCCATTAAGCTAGAGGAAATGCAAATGAAACCACAATGGGATGTTTCACACCTATTAGAATAGCTAAAATTAAAAATAGTGATGATGCTAAATTCTAGAGAGAGTGCAGAAAAACTGAATCATGTACACTGCTGGCAGGCATGTCAAGTGTTACAGCTACTCTGGAAAATCATTTGGCAGTTTCTTAAAAAACTAAACATATACTTAATAGTTAGATCCAGGAATCACACTCCTGAACATTTATCTCAGAAAAATGAAAATTGTGCCCACAGAAAAACCTGTACACAGACGTTCAGAGGAGTTTTCTTTGTAATAGCCAAAAGCTGGAAATTATCCAGATGTCCCTCCTCCGGTAATGAATAGTTAAAGGAACCGTGGTGTATCCGTACTGTGGAATACTACTCGGCGATATAAAGGAATGAACTGTTGAAGCACAGCAATTTGCTTAATCAAAGTCAGTATGCTGAGTGAAAGAAGCCATTCCCAAAAGGTCACATATTGTGTGATTCCACTTATATAACATTTTTTAAATGATACCATTATAGAGCTGCTAAACAGATTAATGATTGCCAGGGGTTATGAGGGCAGAGTTGTAGGTGTGGTTATTAAGGGGAGTAGCATGAGAGAGATCTTTGTGGTGGTTTAACTGTTAGAGAAAACTGTGTGAAATGTATTAGAACCTCTTGTACTGTTTTTCCAACCTCTGTGAATCTTTTTTTTTTTTTTTTTTGACAGAGTCTCCCTCTGTCACCCAGTGTGGAGTACAGTGGTACTATCTCGGCTCACTGCAGCCTCCGCCTCCTGGGTTCAAGTGACTCTCCTGCCTCAGCCTTCCGAGTAGCTGGGATTACAGATGGCTGCCACCACATCCAGCTCATTTTTGTATTTTTAGTAGAGACAGAATTTTACCATGTCAGCCAGGCTGGTCTCAAACTCCTGCACTCAAGTGATCTGCCCACCTCAGCCTCCCAAAAGGCTGGGATTACAGGCATGAGCCACTGTGTCTGGGCCCCTGTGAATCTTTAATTATTTGACAGTAAAAGAGCTCTCAAAATTTAGATGCTGAATAGCCACTTAGGTTCTTAAGTCCATGGTATTTAGTCAGCTGTGTGTAGGGGGACAGTGGCTTTAGCCCTGAGTGTTTCACAAAGGCCAGTGAGGCCTTTTGTCCTCGTATCATCTAGTCAGGGATGAGCAATGGACTGGGAGCACATAGGGAAAGGAATCTGAGCTGTACCTGAAGGCTTCCCCAAGGAAGGGACTGACCACTAAGCAGACTCCTAAAGAATAAGGAAGAGATGTTAGCCAGACAGAGAGTAGGGCAGAAAGGGCATCTTAGCCTGAAGGCCTGTTCTGTACAGAGCCCTGGAAGGACAGGCAGTGGAGCCAGAGCCGGGCAGGGGTCGTTAAGTGGGTTGCTGAGACCAGGTCAAGCTTCCCCACTTAGAGTAAGGGAAAGGATACAATACTCTTTACTAGGGTAGAAAATTACCAAGAAGTGATGTAGGCCTTAGTTCAGTGAATCCATACTAAGTGAAGGCTCTGAGTCTCTGGTCTGAGGAGGCTTCAGAGAAGATGTGGATATTCTACTAGGCCCAGAAAATAAGGAGGGTACCAGTCAACCACTGGACTGCTGCAGGTCCAGCAAGTCCTGCCCCAACCTGGTTTTGGTTGGCAGAAACCTCTGGTTCTCTGTCTCTGGAGTTCACCCTACTTTTGACAGTACCACCACTCAGTTATTTTTGTCTGATCTCAAGATTACTGGCTTTTTTCAGGCGCATATTTTCTTTGCTCTGTGTTTTCACTCATTGCTTGGACCTGTGCATTGTACATTTTTGGTGAGTCCTCTGTTCAGCAAATATTTGTTTCTCTGTGGGTTCAGGGATTCCTAGGGCTAGGCCCCTACTACAGAGGCATGCACTTCCCCTGTGGCATGGGAAATAAGTAAGTTAAGAGAGATAATTGCTGTTACAGAGGTTAACACAGAGATACTTCATGAGTATCCTGGGAAAGGCTACTTGGAAGTGCTGCCTGTGCTGTGTCTCATGGGAAAGGGAATTATTTCTTACACTCTCTCTCGGCCTTTTCATGTGTGAATTACTACATAACAGATTTTTTTTTTTTTTTTTTTTTTTTTAATGAAGAAGGTTGTTCCAGATTGAGGAAACAGTAGATTAGAGGCATCAAGGTCTAAAAACATGGGGCTGTCCCTGAACTTCAACTGGACAAAAATAATTTTTCTGGAATCCTAGCATATACCAGCTAGGGAGGATGGGGCCAGATTTGGGGAAGCCCCTGATGTGAAGCACATGAATCTCCCTGTGGACAATTGGAAACCACTGAAGGATTCTGAGGGCAACAGTTCCTTTGGCTAAAGAGCCTGGTGGGTTGGAGAGGATCAGGCAGAAGATCAAGCTTGTCCCTCCTCCATACCACTCTGAAGGAAGAACTTGGTCCCCTTCCTTCACTGCCTCACCTCTCCCTCCATGTCAAGAAGAGTATTTTGTGGCAGTTAGGAGCACAGGCTTTGCTTTGGAGATTGATCAGCTGTGTTCAAACCCTGAGCTTGTACCTTTCCCTGTCTCTTAGCACATTTAGCCTCTTGGAGCCTCAGGTTTCTCATCTGCACCTTGGGAATAACTACAGCTGTCTCAGAGGTTTTGTAGGATTGAATGTGATGATGGATGTCACATGTTGACATTCAATAATTATTCAGTGGTCTAGTAACTGGTCACTGGAAAAAAAAAATATTCAGTAGATTCCCATTCAGGTAGCTGGCAAAGATGAGGAGAAGGTTGAAGGTTTAATGAGTAGAGGGTCTCTCAAAAAATAACCTTGTTTTATTTTTTTTTAAATACTACCATCTTCCCCCCAAAACAGATTTGATGTAGGATTAGGTGTGAGAGTGTCAGCCCAGAGAGGGTGTTGGGCAACTGGATTTAGGCCCAGGCCCAGGTCCATTATAGACATTGTTTCCGTTATCATCATCATCGTCACCCTGTGTTGAGGACAGAAGTAATTTCCCTTTCTTGGCTGTTCACCGTGTGTTGGTCTGTGAACCAAGTATGTTAATATATGGTTGCTCATCTTCTGGACAGCCCTACAAGAAGATCAGTGGCATCCCTGTTTACAGTGGAAGAGACAGTGGCTGAGAGAGGTAGCACGTAGCTTCTCAGCGTTATCTCGCTGGGAGGGTGAGCACTGGGATTTACCCCGAAGCGGGTCTAACTCAGCAGCTCGTGCTTTTCCCACTGCACCTGTCGGCATTAGTTCATGTAATAAGCAGTGTGTGTACAAATTCAATGTAGTGTAGACTGATTATGGAGAAAAGCCCATCTCCTTTCCCCTCCTCAATTAAATCTTTCTCAGGCAGACCTATTTCACAAGACTAAGGCACTGAACTGGAGAGATGGTTGGAAGAGGAGGCAGAATGTTTAGGAGGCTTTTTCTTAGCTTCTAGCAAATTGGTAGCCTATCAGATCTCCCCTCTGTACTCACCTCACCTGCCTCTGCCCCCACTCTCTGCTTGTTCCTTGGCCAGCCCCATTTGTCCGTGAGCTGAGATAGCTGTGGTTCCTTTACTACAGCTCGCATCACCACCACGTTGCTCAGCAACCAGGCACTCAAACTTCCACCTTTTCCTTTCTCCCTGAAATGCCTAGTTTTGGGGTGAAGCTACAGGCAGGAAGGAGGCAAAAAGCAGCACAGCAACTGGCCTCTCTGCTGCAGGGTATTAATTATCCCATCACTGAGCAGCCATCACTGAACACCCTTGGCTGGTGCTCTGAGCAGAAATAGCAGCCTCTGCTCCTTCCCATAGGACACAGTCCTGTGTCTCACCCCTCGCCTTAAACGCTCTTGTTTTGCCTATCTCACACCTGGAAATTTCCAAATACAAACTAAAGTTGGGATTGTCTGCCCTAGAGCGTAGAGACTTGTTTCCCTAGGTGTGTAGTGATGTATGGCTGCAGCTTGTAAAGGATTCTAGGTCTGCTGTGATACTGGATGTGTCTAGGCGAGGAGTATAGCTAGAGAAGACATTCCATTGTAGTGGCAAATTGGAGGTGGGCAGGTCTTTCCTACTCCTGAGATGTCTAGGAAAGAATTACTGAAAACAACCCATCTGTAAGGAAAATATTTTTTTATCCAGCCTAACTTTTTATTGTCATTATAAATCTAACCTGTTTCCTTTTGCTTCATCTGTCCTCTGATAGTCAGGAGACTGTATGCCCCAAATCTTGCTCCATGTTTTGAAAAAAACAGCTTTTCTATGCTTAACCAGCTTCTCTAAAAATAAATCTTTAGATATAAAGCTCTTATTTATGTCACTCTGAATTCATTTTTAATCCCAACCAGTCTGTATCTTTACATATTTTTAAATGTTTCAAATAGTTTGCATTCTGCATTTTCTTTTTAAATTTCGTAATCCATTTACTAAAGTACTAAACATAACTCTTTCGGCATCTGATATTTCATTTTACTAGTATGCTATGGTTTATATCACTTCTATGGGGTATTTCAAGCATTTCTAATTTTTCATTGTAAATAGTACAGCTATGAACATCCCTGTGTATTAGGGTTTTTTTTCTTTTACTTCCTTGAATCATATTACTTACACTGGAGGACCTCAAACTTTATGTTCTGAGGAACCCTCTAGCACTCTAAAAATTATTGAGGATCCCAGAGAGCTCTTATATGGGTTATATGTATCAATATTTACTGCATTAGCAGTTACAAATGATATTTTCAAAATGCACATTTATTCGTTCATTTAAAAATAAGCCCATAAGTGTTAATATAAATAACAAATTTCTCTGAAAATATCTTTTCAAAACAAAATTTAGAAGAGTAACATTCTTTTACATTTTCGCAAATCTCTTTAATGTCTATCTTAATGAAAGACAACTAGATTCTCGTTTCTGCTTCTGCATTCAGTCTGTAGGGGATATGTTGTTTTCATTGAAGCCTTTCACATATCACTTGTTTGAAAAAAGGACTAGTTTAATAACCTTTTCAAATAATTATAGATATTCTTCTTTACTGTTTTGTTTGTTTGAGGCGGAGTCTCGCTCTGTCGCCCAGGCTAGAGTGCAGTGGCGCGATCTTGGCTAACTGCAAGCTCCGCCTCCCGAGTTCACACCATTCTCCTGCCTCAGCTTCCCTAGTAGCTGGGACTACAGGTGCCTGCCACCACGCCTGGCTGATTTTTTTTTTTTTTTTTTTTTTTTTTTTTTGTATTTTTAGTAGAGACAGGATTTCGCTGTGTTAGCCAGGATGATCTCGATCTCCTGACCTCGCGATCCGCCCACCTCAGCCTCCCAAAGTGCTGGGATTACAGGTGTGAGCCACCGCGCCCGGCCTCTTCTTTACTGTTGAACCAACTTGACAAGTAGTAGTTTTTGTAAGGGTTAACTGTAATGTGGAATCTGAATCCATATCAGTGAACTTTTTTATATATCTGTTAAAATCCACTGGTCTATCATGCCCTTTGAATGGACCTTTTACCTGTGTATAATACTGTTATAGAAGATCGTGTATTTTGGTCATTTGGAAAATATTGATTCACTGAGATATGCAGATCTGCTCTCAAAGTTGACACATTTTATTATATAATATCATTGCTGATTTTTGCTTGAAAACTTGAATTTTCTCATTGGCAGTAAATACCATTCATTATTTTCTTTGAAGTAATGGGCTCACATCCTTTTGGAGAAGATGCCTGCTACGTAGCCATGTCTGAATAAGCATGGTTTGTCATTCTTTCAAGTAAAAAAAAAAGTTTTCTGTGAAAAAATGACTGCTTCAGCTAGCGACTTGAACAACTGCACAAGTACTTTTCATCAAGACAACCATTGTGCCTCTGTGTGCAGTAGAAGTGCTTTATGCAAGGCCAGGTGTGATGGCCCATGCCTGTAATCCCAGCACTTCAGGAGGCTGAGGCAAGTGAATTGCTTCAGCCTAGAAGTTTGAGACCAGCCTGGGCAATATGGTGAACTCTGTCTCTGAAAATTAGCTGGGTGTGGTGGCGTGGCCCTGGAGTCCCAGCTGCTTGAGAGGCCGAGGTGGGAGGATTGCTTGAGCCCAGGAGGTGGAGGTTGTGGTGAGCCATGATCATACCACTGCACTCCAGCCTGGGCGACAGAGCAAAACCCTGTCTCAAAAAAACAAAAAAAGAAGTGCTTTATGCCCATTTCCCACTTCACACAGAATATTAAAAAGACATATTCAAATATTGAAATTTTACAAAACTTGACAATCTATACCTCTTCATCAAGTACATG
The DNA here is from genome assembly GCF_000951035.1 of Colobus angolensis palliatus. Lineage (NCBI taxonomy): Eukaryota > Metazoa > Chordata > Mammalia > Primates > Cercopithecidae > Colobus > Colobus angolensis. The sequence goes on along the minus strand of NW_012115366.1, from coordinate 3,668,408 downwards.
CTAAAGTGAAGCTAGATGTGGGTGAGTGAGTGGTAAGGGAGGATGCAGTGACTGCCAGGTTAGTGCTACTGCTTTGAGTCATACTATGGCATCAGCAGTTCCACCCACTATTGCTTTTGCACCATCAGTGCAAATGTCAACACAGCAAAAAAAGCAAATAGTTTCTGAGATAAAATAGTTTTGACCTCATGGTAAAATGTGGCTCATGTCCATGAGCCACATTTTGAATTTTTTTTTTCTTGAGGTTTACTAGCCATTTGGATTTCATCTTTTGTGAAGAGGTAATCAAATCTCTTGTTCATTTTTCTATTGGCTTGTCTTTTTATGACTTGTTGACATTGTTTATACTTTCTGAAGTTAAGTCCTTCGTTAAATAAATGCATTACAAATGTCTTCCTCCCCTCTGTAGCTTGCCTTTTTACCCTGTTAATGGGGGGTTTTTTTATTGTTTAAAACATTCTTAATTTTTATGTAATCTAGCTTTTCAGTTCTTTCTCTTTGTTTCATGCTCTTTTGATTTTTGTTTAAGAAGTCTTTGCCCTATGCCAAGGTCATGGAGAAATCCTCGTATATTTTCTCCTAGAAGCTTTAATGGTTTCCTTTTATATTTAGATCTATAATCCATTTAAAATGTTTTTTATGTGTGGTGTGAGATTTATATTTTTCCACATTGCTATCCAGTTGGTCCAGCACCATATTTTGAAAAGGTTGTCCTCTACCTATGTTACTTTAATAATTTAGTTTTCATTTTTCATTACTTGTGAAACTATTCTCTATTCTTAAAATTTGTTTTCATTCTTTTCCCGTTGGAGTCACATAATATCCCTTTGGTTTTTTCCTGTGGATAGCAAAGTTCAATAACATTTATATAGCCAGTATTTATTTATTAAGTGCCAATGATTCCAGACAAATGCTGGGCATTTAATCCCTGTGCTCTTATTTAATCCCCTCAACAATTCCATGAGATTGATAAGGGCTCTCCCCATTTTGCAGGTAAGGAAGCTGAAGTTCATGTGCAGTAAGTAACTTCCTCACAACAGTAAGAAGGAAAAGTTGTGTTATAATAGTAAATTATTGAATTCTACTTATTGGACTCTAAATGTACAGGCACTACACTTTTGTAAGCGTTCTCATTTAATATATATGTAACAACCCTGTGAAGTAGATACTATTACCTGTATTTTACACAAGAGAAAGCTAGGGCTTAGATATTTATAACTTGCCCTGGGTCACACAGCTGTGAAATGGTGAGGCCAGAATTTGAACCTGAGTCCATCATGTGCCACTTACTGGGAATATGTCATGAAGTGTGGACTCAGCCTTCAAGGAGCTCACAGTTGATTGGGGCTAATTGCCCTTTTCATTCCAGATCATAAATCTTTTTAAAACAATTTTAGAAGTATGTCTGAGATCTGCTGAACCTCACTGAAGAGTGATTAATCTGAAGGGTAGAAGGAAAGGTTTCATAGAGATGATGCCTGATGAGCTAAGTTTTAAAGGACCAATAAAAGTTCTATGGTATTGACGGTAATTGACTTTTATGCAGAGGGAATGGTGGGTACCAATGGGGCTGTGAAATCATCTTGTACAAGTGGGGAAGTTTTTGTTTCACTCATGTCAGCATGTGAAGGGAGAAGAGATGAATGTGAGGACCAAATCACAAGGCCAGTGTGTGCTAAGAAGCTGGATTTGATCCATGGGGTGATGGGAGCCATCAATGTTTTGAAAAGTTATGTGGTTGGGACTCGGTTAACCACGGATTTTTTTTTTCTCTTGAAGAATCCCAGTCATATTCTGACAGTGTACATGTTAACATGGTTTATATTTATTGAGCTTTTACTGTGGGCTGAGCAGTTACAGTAAGTGTAAAATATATGTAAAACAATCTCTTTTAAGCCTCATAAGAGAATGAGGTAGATGCTCTTGATATCTCTGTTTTGTGCAAAAGAAAACTGAGGCACCAAGAGCTTGACTTGCCCAAAGCAACATATCTCATGAGCATTGGAGCAGGATTCAGCCCTTAGTATTTCCCCCTTTTGATACATATGTTGGCAGTTGTTTCAGAAGAAATGAGCTTGGCTTAGATTGCTCCAAGAACAAAGAAATGGGCTTGGCTTGGATTGCTTCAAGTACTGGTTGGAACACAGTACAGCAGTGGAGCAGAGACCTAGGAGATGACACCGTGGGGTAAGCACAGGCCAGTGCATGTAGCCCATGGGGTCAAGATCAGGAGAATGGGAAGCCACTGGGCAGGTTTTACAAGGGAGGGACTTCATATTGTTTACATTAAAAAACAAAATAATCCTCTGGCCCCTTTGTAGAGATGGATTATAGAGGGACAAGAGTAAAAACAGACCCAGAGAAGAAGCTGACACAGGCAGCCATGCAAGAAGTAGTGGTGGTCAGTGGTAGATGGTGGTATATAAGACAGGTGGCTCTAGGGTCTGTTTGGAAGTACACCTGGCAGGACTTGCTGATGAGTTGGCTTAATGAAGGGAAGAAAACTCAAGGACGATGCAAGTTCTTTTTTTAGCCTGTCATTTCTGGTTTGGGGCTACTATAACTAATGATTCATTACTTTTATGGACATACTTTTATGCAATTTGGAGCACGTCTCTGAATGTTTCCTTAGAATAGATTCCTATAGAATTACTACATTAAGGACCAAGTCTGTTTATAGAGATTTTCATACTTATTGCTCAGTTGCCCTTCTAAACAGTTGTGTTAATTGACATTCTATGTTTCAGTGTCATTTTCCTATCCTTACCAATGCTGGAGTCAGTCTCATTATTCTTTTAAATTACTTAGAAAAACAGTGTCTTCGTAACATCTGTTAGCTAACTGAACTCAAAGTGTAAGGCTAGTAAAGTGAGGAAAGTGTTTGCAGTATATGTGTGCATCATAAATTCCCACGAACTTAGTGGCTTTAAACTGCACCCACTTATTATGTCATAATTCTCTAGGTCAAGAATGTGGATTTGCTTGGCTCATTCAGGTCATTAGCAGAATTCAGTTCCTTGTGGTTATAAGACTAAGATTCCTATCCCTCTCCCTCATTTCCATAAGACCTTCTGCATTTCTTCTCACATGGCTGCCTCCTCTTCAAAGCCAGCAGTGCTGTGTTGAGTCTCTTCTTGGGTATTCTTCTTCTGCCACATTCCATGTCCTGTGCTTTTAAGGGTTCCTGTTTATTAGATGAGCCCACTGAGATAATGTGCCCTTTTGAGGTCAACTGTGCCGTATAACAGAACAATCACAGTATTGCTTTCTCATCACATTCATAGGTGCTGGGGATCAGGAGTTGTGGAGTCTTGAGAGGGGAGTGAATTCCATCTATCACAGTCTGTTCTCTGGCCTCTCAAATATGAAATGTATCTTTCTTCCCCTGAGGTTTCCAAGAGTCTTAACCCATTACTGCATCAACTCAGTCTAAAATGTTATCTAGATCTCATTAACTTCAAGGACCAAGACCTAATCATCTCAGTCAGGTGCAGTTGAGGCTCCTGAGCACAACTCCTTTCAATTAGTTGACCAAAGAAACATTAGTTCTTTGTTCCCATCATATAGTAGTGGAGTGACAGAAGGTAAGATATCTGTGTTTTCTAACATAGAGAAAAAAAATGTACGTGAAAGGTATTAAGTACAGTGTTATTTGTAGTTACACATGCATACCCCAGAAACATCATCAATGCTTGCAATAGAAAATTAAGTAAATTTTAAAAATTTACTTCTCTTGAGTATGTACTGGCCATTAAAAATGTTAATAGCAAAAACAACTTAGGAAATACAGCACCTATTTTTCCTTAAGAATAGAGATAGGGGTCTCACTGTGTTGCCCAGGCTAGTCTCGAACTCCTGGACTCTCAGTTCTCCCACCTCGACTTCCCAAAGTGCTTGGATTACAGGCATCAACCACTGCACTCGGCCTTTACAGATATGGTTTTGCCATGCTGGCCAGGCTGGTCTCAAACTCCTGGCTTCAAGTGATTTGCCCACCTCAACCTCCCAAAGTGCTGGGATTACAGGCATGAGCCACCATGCCCAGCCTGCAACTGCCTTTCTGGCCTTTCTTGTTCTCTGTTTCTTCTCTCCTCCCCATATTTCGTGGTCCAGAGAGAAAAATAGAGATGGTTGCATATTTCAGAGCAATCAAGACTCTTTATTCCCAAGCATTTTAACAGCCACTAGAAGCCCCCTATGTTTGCCACTCTGTCGGGGGGCACTTCATGGAGTCAGGTAAGATGCTCACTGCCCTCTGGCACCACCTGGTCTGCCTCCAGTTGGGCAGGATATTGGAGGCTGCTAGAAACTTTGACTGCTAGCTCCATGAACTGTGGCTTGGGAGTAGTAACCTAGGTCAGGAAAAATTTCTTCCCTAGGAAACCTGGCCTTGTCCATTTAAATCACAGTATTCTGCGATTCCAACCCATCAGGTGGAACTGACTGGAGGAGCACCTACTTTTGGATTTTTTCCCAGTTCTCTAATTAATGGCTTCTTACCTGTAAGCTTAGATTAGCTGCTGTATATAAGGCTTTCCCAAGGTCTGGCAGGAACCTGCCACTGCCCTGAAACTGTCAGGTTTGTATTGCTTGCCAGGGCTCTGCGAAGATTCCAGAGCACATCTTTCAAAATACTAAAGATTTTTGTTGTATTATATCCATATCCATTACAGAAAAAACAGGAAAGTATAAAGAAATACCTCACCACCCAGGAGTAACTGTCACTGTTTACACTCTCAGTACGCTTCTTTCTAGTTGTAATTATACATACCACCACCACTACCCTGCGTACACACATTTTTCACAGTTAATTTCCCTAGGCTGTTGATAAACCCCATTTCCCCTTGATACTTAACACTACAGCATGAGTGTTTTTCCACATCATTTTTAAAACATTCTCAGAACATGGTTTTTATTGTTTCCATGGCTAAATTAGGAACCTGCCATGATGTTCCTAACTGGTCTCCATTTAAGCTGACTGCAGTTTCCTTGATTCATGTCTTTGTGAATATATTTTAATTTAAATTCTTTATTCTTTATTTAAAATGAACACTTCGACATAAAATTATCAGATCAAAGAATATAGAGATATATAAGAGGGTCTCACTCACTACTGCCAGCCTGTGCTCCACATCTTCCTGCTGCTCTGCCGCCTAGAAGGAGGAACTCTTCCCGCTCCTCCACCAATCACAATGGAAGAAGAGATTGCCATACTTGTCATTGACAATGGCTCCAGCATGTGCAAAGCTGGTTTTGCTGGGGATGACGCCCCTCGAACCATGTTTCCTTCCACCGTCAGGTGCCCCCAACACCAGGGCATGATGGTGGGGATGGGCCAGAAGGACTTCTACCTGGGTGACAAGGCCCAGAGCAAGCACAGCATCCTGACACTGAAGTATCCCATCGAGCACAGGATTGTCACCAACCAGGAAGACATGGAGAAGATCTGGCATCACACTGGCTACAGCAAGCTGCATGTGTTCCTGGAGGAGCACCTGGTGCTGCTGACTGAGGGCCCCCTAAACCCCAAGGCCAACAGAGAGAAGATGGCTCATATCATGTTTGAGACCTTCAATACCCTGGACATGTACGTGGCAGTGCAGGCCATACTTCTATGCCTCTGGGCGCACTACTGGCATTATCATGGATTCTGGAGATGGAGTCACACACAGTGCCTGTCTACGAGGGCTGTACCCTCCCCACACCATCCTGTGTCTGGACCTGGCTGGCCAGAACCTGACCACCTCATGAAGATTCTCACAGAGTGTGACTACAACTTCACTAGCACGGCCGAGCGGGAGATCGTGCATGACATCAAGGAGAAGCAGTGCTATGTCGCCCTGGACTTTGAGCAGGAGATGCCCACCACCACATCATCCTCCTCCCTGGAGAAAAGCTACAAACTACCTGACAGCCAGGTGATCACCATTGGCAACATGCAGTTCCAGTATTTGGGGGCATTCATTGTTCCAGCCCTTCTTTCTGGGTGTGGAATTTTGCAGCATCCATGAGATCACCTTCAGCTCCATCATAAGGTGTGATGTGGACATCCACAGGACCTGTACACCAACACGGTGCTGGCCGGTGGCTCCACCATGTACCCAGGCATCTCCAACAGGATGCAGAAAGAGATCACTGCCCTGGTGCCCAGCACAAGGAAGATCAAGATCATTGCGCTCCTAGAGCGCAAGTACTCCGTGTGGATCAGCAGCTCCATCCTGGCCTCATTGTCCACCTTCCAGCAGATGTGGGTTAGCAAGCAGGAGTATGACGAGTTGGGCCCCTCCTTGTCCACCGCAAATGCTTCTAAATGGACTACAAGCAGATGTGTAGCATTTGCTGCATAGGGTAATTCAGATGTATAAATTTGCCCCTGACAAATGTATACACCTCATGCCAGTCTCACAAAACTGGAATAAGCTTTTGGAAAGAAATTTGTCCTTGAAGCTTGATCAGCAGTGGATTGTAGAACTTGTTGCTGATTCTGACCTTGTATTCAAGTTAACTGTTCTCTTGGTATTTGTTTAATACTCTGTTCATGTCTTTGATTTCAACCCTTAGCACATGTGGTTTGGGCACTTCATGACTGAGATGGATAACATGCCTGTGGAAGACAAGTCCATGACTTGGTGGGTCTGTGTGGCTGGCAGTCTCCCACTGGTGCAGGGTATTAATGTATCAGGGCTGAGTATTCTGGGATTTCTCTAGAGTCTGGCAAGGGCTCCTGAACCAGTTGTCATTTCTGTCTTGCCTGTAGGACCCAGTTTCCTTTCTTAGCTGATGTTTTCCTGCCAGAACACCATGGGCTGTTACTTGCCTTGAGTTGGAAGCAGTTTGCATTTACACCTGTAAATTTATTCATCCTTTTCATTTATGTAAGGTTTTTTTTTTTGGTATGCAATTCTTGAGTCTTTAAGAGATGACAACAAATTTTGTTTTTTTTACTGTTATGTGAGAACATTAGGCCTAGCAGCACATCATTGTATAAGAAAAAATAAAAGTGCTGCCATTAAAAAAAAAAAAAGACATATAAAACTTCTGAAGGACTATGTTTTTTTATGTGTATCTATATCTATATATATTACAGAGGTAATATAGAATTACTCTCCAGAAAGCATGCAGTCATTTATGTGCTTTCCAGCTCATGCATTCTCCATGAAGGCAGAAATCGGCTATTGGGGTCAGGGGCAGCCCTAGAGATTACAGTGGTTTGTGGCCCTCCTTCAGGTACAATGCATAAACAGATACGCAGATACGCAGTACATCTATAGTACTAAAATTTTATACAGGGGCTATATTGACGAAAAGGTTGAGAAGCACTGTTCTAGCTGTATGTGACTCCATGCATCTGTCTCTACCTTGGAAGCTTCCGTCTGAATCTTAGCTTTGGGATTTTGGTTTTGGGTTTAAGAATAATGTTTTTCTGATGTAAAACTTCTTGGTTCATTATAAAAAGTTGAAGAAACTGAGAAAGATGTGAATAAAATTTATCTGGAGGTTACCAATATTACTATTTTAAAATATTAATATTTAATATTTTAATCTATGTTTTTAGGTTTGTGTTCCGCCCTTCTTACATAATTGTCATTGTAGGATTATCACTGTTCATCTGAGCCAAGGACCACCCTGAAATATCCTTTGTGTTATGGTCTTGTGCAGGGGTTTGCCGTGCCTGCAAATGTGTTTGTGATCCCACATGTATCAGGTGCCTGGCTGCTCTGGGACTTGCAGTAATTGTCTCTTGTTTGTTTCAGGTGTGATCCCCTGGGCCCATTTGCTGTCGGGGGAGAAGACTTAGACCCTTTTGGGTGAGTACTGCTGGGGAGGTGGCAGCAACACAACTTGCTCTTGTGGCTTTTCAGCCCCAGTTCATCTTCTAATTTTAGAGTTTTCAGTCAGTCTCTTCCTTTGGGGTGGAGGAGGGAGTTGTTGCTGAGCGGCTGAGAAAGCACTGCCACATGCGCTGCCCCTCCTCAGCTAGAGCAGTGCAGGAGAGCGCTGAGTGTTGGCAGGGAGGTGAGCAAGCCCAGCAGGCAGCTCTTCTGCCATTTCCCGGTCCCCCTGCCCACCCTAGTTTATCAGCTGTATAGTGAAGAGCACATGGTGGGCCTTAGGGCAGCTCAGGGCCATTCAGAGATTACCCCACTTGATAAAGGGAGCCTCTGAGCCCCATTAGACTCTGGATGGTTCTTATCATGCATCCAACAAAGTTTCTATAGCCTCTGCTCTCCACTCTCTTCCCTGAATGATTCCAACTAGATTTTAACCTCTGCTGCAAAGTGACCCCAATTTCAGCATCTCATTCATAGACAGTGGGGATATAACTAAGCAGTGACCTCAAAATTTTGGGAACCATCAGCTCATTCATCCTAGTTTGAGCACATGAGGTCAGGTCCATGGAATTCCATGAGGGACAGATGCTGTCAGGAGCCAGACTTAGGCAATCTACAGGCAGTCAGAAATTGCCCTGAGGCCCTTAAGGGAAAGAGCAGAAAAAACCAACATCACGAATTTTCTCAATGCTATTATTAGTCCTTAAACCTAAAGTAGCACCCTGCAGAACCTTGTGAGTGCATTGAAGTTGACCTTGGCAAGTTCTGGCTCTTGGTCTTGGATCAAGTTGGCCCTCTTGGGTACAGGATGTGGCAGGGATCTCAATTTTGAGGAGCCCTACAGAACCAAAAGCACTGTGCAGAAGAACCAACCCCTGCAGAGCCAAAAGTACTCAGCTGTGAAGTATGCTCTTCGTATAGGCTTTGTGTTCTTGCCCTTGCCCACTTTTTGCTGGCTCTCAGGCAGCCATCCACATGTCTGCTTGGGCCATCCACATTAGACAACCCAGCCATTCTTGGTCCATTCTCACCTCCCTCACCTGTTCTCCAAGGGCAGTCCTTGCCACACCTGCTTACCCACCTTTCCTTCTTGCCTTAGGCATCGGAGAGGTGGCATGATTGTGGATCCCCTGAGATCTGGCTTCCCAAGAGCACTTATTGACCCTTCCTCAGGCCTCCCGAACCGGCTTCCTCCAGGCGCTGTGCCCCCAGGAGCTCGCTTTGACCCCTTCGGACCCATTGGGACCAGCCCACCTGGGTAGGTAGTCACTCAGGTATGCTGAGAAGTAGGACCTGATGGCAGCTTGGCTCAGTGTGGCAGCAACGAAGGTTTCTAGCCCCAGGCACACAGTTGCCTCTGCCTTCACCTGTTGCTGCCAGGAGAGTGGAGCCTCCTCCAGGTCCCTGCCTGATGCCTCCCTGGAGCCTTCTAGGAGCTCCCTATCCCTCAGTGCCTCTCTTTCCCCAGCTCCCCTCTGGGGAGGACTCAAAGTAGGAGGAGGAACTAACAGTTCTTGAAAGTTAAGTATGTGTCAGAAACTCATTGGATCCTTTCTTCAGCAGTCTTGGGTAGATAGTGGTGTCTACATTTTATAGATGCAGAAAGTGAGAACCTGAAAGATTAGGTAACTTATACCAAGTTGGGGAGTCAGGATTCAAACCCAGGCTGTCTGGCTCTTGAGTGCATGTTTTTAAATTCCTCACACCACCACCACATCATTTTGAAGGGCAGGTTCCCTCAGTGCAGGGTCACGTCTGCCCATGTCCCCCTGGTCTCTCCATCACTCCCAACTCATCAGCCCCTCTTTCCATTCCAGACCTAACCCAGACCATCTCCCCCCGCCGGGCTACGATGACATGTACCTGTGAAGGCCTCAAGAATGTAACATCCCAGGCTTCCCTCCACTCTCCTGGAGCTGCCACTGCTGTCCCCATCAGCAACCATGTTCTTGCGGGCTGGGGGCAAGGGATTCTGCTCATATGTTTGCAGACCAGCTGGGATAGCCTCCCCACCCCTTACCAGAGCCAAGACACCCGCTGCAGCTCTCCACCTAGCTGCGGATAGCTCCCAAAGAGAAATCAGTGTGTCTCTTTCACCACCAGCTCCTCCCCTTTCACCACCAACTCCTCCCCACTTCCCAAGGGAGACTCCAGCAACCTTCAGCAACATATATCCTCGACCAGATGCAGTGCTATAAGAACAGAATGCATTTTGGATGTTATTATTAAGAACCAAATGTCAATACAGAATTCCTGTTGTTGGCTTCCCACTTTTCTTTTTACATTAATGCATAGCTCCTTCCATTTATGAGACTTTAGAGTTTGAGTTTCTGTAGGGCTGAATGACTCTTTTTCCTGCTCAGGGCCCATTCTTGTTCTCAGGCACCTTCCGTTCATTAATTGCCATTGTTCCTGACATCACTAAGATGGGTCCCCATCTGGCTGCATGAATGGAAGTGAGTGACTAGAATCCCATAGGCCAGAAGGATGACTTTCACAAGGGCAGGAACATTGTGGAAAGACTGCATCATTCTGATGAGGCGAAATCCTCCAGCTATTCCTGTCTGGGCCAGTTTTGTAGGTCCATCTGTGCATGGGCAGCAGTAGTCAAAAAGCCAAGGAAAAAACAGAGCAGACCTGAAGGCTAATCTTATTTTTGCCGGTAACTTAGTGACTGACCCTAAGCAAGTCCCTTCTCTAAGCAAGTCCCTTCTCCTCTTAGGGCCTTGTGCCAACCCTATGAAATTGGAGGTGGCTTTCCTGCTCTAAAGCATTTGGATGTCTCATTCTGTGTTTGGTAACCCCTGTAAACTGGGGCAGAGGAAAAGAATGATGATTCAAGGCCATACTTCCCTTGAACCTTGTGTGGTTCTTGCCTAACTCTGGTTTTTGGACCCCATGGGGCCCAGACCAAGCACAGGAGCTTGGACTACATCTGAGTATGGTGTTGAACTTCGGGAGGAGCAGGGAGTCCTGTGCCTTGTGTCCTGGCCCACCTGACCTTTGGTGTTCTCCGGATCCTTTTCAGCCCGAGGCCTGACAGACGCGGGCAGTGATGAGCCCTGTTCTGGAGTGGAAAGAGCACGATAGAGCACCAAGCTAAGAGACACGAGATCAAGGCGGTAGTCACTTCCGCTCTGCAGCTAGCATTTCAACCATATGTAGGTCCTTTCATTTCTCAGCTCCTTGGATTCCTTCCCCTAAATTAGGACCTATTATTAACCTGTAGGTAAACAAGCTACTGTAGCTCTTCTGAGGTATCTGCTGGGCTGTTTTCTGTAGCCTCAGATTGCTTATCTTCTTAGCCTGAGAACAGGTAGATGAAAACTAAACCGATGCCTAGGCCCAGGGTCAGTCTCAGGTGGAAGCTGGGCCTGGGTGGGGAGGCTGTCCTGCGCAACAACCTGGGTACTTCTGTCAGTCCCCATGGCAAGCAGTGATTTAGTAAAAGACCCCAGAGACAGGGAAGCCAACCACCTTGAAACCTTTAGAACATCTCTGCTTTGAAGAAGGACCCAGAGATCAGGCAGAGGTGCAGATTCAATCATTACTCATAACTTTTGAGAGCTGGCAAATGGGAGGAATGTTAGTTTTTGTTTTGGAATTGAACCATACTTGCAACCAAAAGGACTTAGAGCAGTTTGCTCATAAAAACATCCTTTATTATAAAAGGAAATATTTAAAGGATGATAGAGACCATCAAACAGAAGCAGGGAAGGCAGATAACTCTTAGGATCTTGATGTGAGGAAAAGATAAAATTTAAACAATAAATTTGCCACTTAGATTTTCTAGTAGCAAAGGTCGAAAAGATAGTCATATACAAAATTTTGTTTTCTGAAAACAGAAAATTGTGATTCATCTGCAGAATCAGCCATTTTCTATGAGATTCCTTGCATCAAGGACACTGAGAAACACAGTCATTTTCTTTGGTGTTCTATGGGAGGAAGTGAATAGAGCCTTTAGGAACTTCCTGGTCAAGCTGATGGTGCTTATTTTGGTCTGGGCCACTTCCCTCCTTCCAGTCATGAGTAATCATCAAGCAGGAGGTTGGAACGTTTCAGGTGTATATTTTGTAGAACCCAAAAGATTGGAGCCTTAGCAATAAACATCAGTACTAAGTGACCTGTTCCTCCTTTTTTAAATAACAGCTTTATTGAGATATAATTTACATACCCATAATTTACATACCTGTTTAAAGTATGCAATTCAGTGGATTTTAGTGTGTTCACAGTGTTGCACATCCACCACCATTTCTAATTCCAGAACATTTTCACCACCTCAGAAAGAAACCACACACCCATTGGCATGACTCCCCATTACCTTTCCCCCAGCCCCAGGCAACCACTAACATCTATCTCTAAAGATTTCTTTTTGTTTTTTCTGGACAGTTCTCATAAATGGAATCACTCAATATTATGGCCTTGTGTGTCTGGCTTCTTTCATTTCATGTGATGGTTTCAGGATTCATTCATGCTGTAGCATGTATCCATGGTATGGATATATCACATTTTGCTTATCCTTTTATCAGTTGATGGACAGTTGGGTTGTTTCTACAAAAAGGCTATTATGAGTAATGCAGCCAAGAACACTTGTGTACCAGTTTTTGAGTTTTCAGTTGTTTGAGTTTCAAATGTTTTCAGTTCATGTGGGTATATACCGAGGAGTGGAATTGCTGATTCACATGGTAGCTCTATATTCTACTTTGTGAGGAATTGCCAGACAGTTTTCCACGGAAGCTGTACCATTTTACATTTCCACTGGTAATTTATGAGGGTTCCAGTTTCTCCACATCCTCACCAACACTTGTTATTTTTCATGCTTATGGCCATCCTAGTTAGTGTGAAGTGGCATCTTATTGTGGTCTTCTCTTCCATTTTTTAAAAAAGAATTTTGACCTACACCACGCAAGGCAGAGACCAGAATCAGTGCCCCTTGGGGAGCAGTCTGTGGTTTTGATAATCACCACCTTGGGATGAACATGGCTGGTGAGCTGCAGAGGAGTTGATTAGACTTTTGGGGATGGTTCTGGGCTGGATGTGATACAGGGCAGGTTCTGTCTCTAGAGAAAGTTCTCATGACCTTTTCAGATCTAATGAGATTCACATCATCACTTTGGTTCGGTTTGAAATTTCTTTGTTTATCCAGTGAATTACAAGTAGAATAAAGATCTAGTTCTAAATTGTCTTTTGGTGGTGAAGTGCTATAGACCATCTCGGACCACTTCTATGATGTACCAGCAGCCCCCACATCTCACTTTCTCTTCCGAGGCTTGTGTCTTCCCCAATTCTTAAGAGTTAGCTGTGTTTCTTACTGCATTCATCTCCTCAGTCATCAGCGTCTGTCAGCCTTCATTGTGAAGTCATGCGTCTCTCGAGACCGAAACTCCGAGAATGTACTGTGCTCCCAGTGGAGGTGGTGTGCCTGTGCTGGATGGTCATTAGTTGTTGACATGTAGTTAGAAAATAGGTAGCAAGTTCCACGCAGCCTCACTCTTTGGAACCTCGTTTCTCCTATGGCCTCCCTTTCTACTGTTGTTAATAACATTCTGTTAATGATCCATGCCTCTCTTCACAGGAGAAAATTACAATCTGTGGAGCAGTTTGTAGTCTTTGTCACCTAAATTTGTCTACTTCTGTACATTTGCAATAAGGCGCCACCAGGGCAAGGGAAGATTCCCCACATGTGTATCCCCAGTGTATCTGTCATAAAACTTGTATGTGTGTAAACCACTATTGACTTTTTGTACCAAAGGAGATACTCAAAGACAGACATCCAAGACCCCAGCCCGTTATTGCCCTTGGGATACCACAAGGCACAGATATAGGCAGCTGCTGTGTGGCTCTGGAGTTCCTAATCCCCAGATTGTAGCAATGATGATGTGATCCTGCTGCTCTCTGGACCATAACCTTTTTGGTTATAAAAGGTCAATTTCTGTTTACTGCAGCTGAGCCCTAGGACTAATGCGTCACTGCATTAACCCCAGGACACGTGCACCAAGTCACTGCAGCCGTGCTTGGTCCTGAATCTGTCCTGGAGGGTGGGTCACAAGGCAAGTGTGGCAGGTAGGATGGTAGGCAGGGAGGGGTGGCAAGGCCTAGCTGACTGAGGACAGACCCAGCAACAATGATAGGAGATTTAAACACCACACAAGTGGCAGTGCCTGTGGGAGGCGCAAAGTGGAAGGCCCAGCCCCTGCTTAGAGGAGCATGAGGCTGACAGTGCAGTGCAGTAGAAGACACTGGATGGCCATTTGAACAGCTGTGCTCCAGATGAGCCACCTAAGGTGAGTGTTGTGAGAGTCACCATGGGTTTAGAGGGACAAGGTAGTGAGAGGATGCTGCTGACGCAAACAGTTCTCCATGAGATTTGTGTACACTTAAAGTGTGAGAAGCTCACATGTACTATGTCTTTTTCCTTTACATGAATATCAAGTACAAAGAATTGAGTCAGTCAGTCCTCTTGGTTAATGGCACATTAGAACTCTGATTTGAAGTTTTCATTGATTTTTCCCCCAGGATCCACTCCATTCCTTTGCCCCCATGGGTCACTCAAATGTGTTTCATGTATCTTTTAAAATTCAGCACCTTTATAGCATACATTGTATCTTCAAATCATAACCATAATGAGGTGTTATCCCCATTTCCTATACCAGAAAAGAAAGGATTGGAAAGGTCCAGTAATTTGCTCAAGGTCAAGCAGGAGTCTCAGACTCTGTCAAGCATGGGTTACTCACAGCCTTCCCTTTGTCAGTGTGTGGCCATCCTCATCTGCAAAATGAGCATCACCCCTATCTACAGGATTCTTGCAAGATCCAACCAAATAATGTGTCTTATTAACAGAGAGTTGGGGCTCGGTGGGTGCTTGCTGCAATTGTTACTGAAGTCATATGGGTAGATAAGGGTGGGACTTAAGGACAAGAGAAGAACCTTGGAATATCCCCCGGTGCAGGAAATAAGTATTTCTCTGGTGCACACAGTGTGCTAGGCTTCTCCTCATCACATGTAGTACCCCTGACAACCCCAAGGTAAACACAGCTAGTGGCATTAGTTGAGATGCTGCACATACCCCCTGGGGTGGCAGAATCATGATTGGAACCCATGTCAGTGCTCTTTTCAGTAGAACTGCTGTACCCAGACCTCACATCCTCTCTAGGTGAGGTGCATGGGTCCCTGGGCAAAACCCATTCCAGAAGCTGGGAAACCACGTCAGGACTTGTGTTCTTCATAATCCCCAGGATGGTCTTAAGGCTCCTCAGTCAGTCCTGTTTGCACAGCGTGCCTTATGCTCCTGAGTACTTGCACCTGCAGCCACAGTGCCCAGAGCACGTGGTTAGGAGGAGCATCTGAAACCACCTGCACAACCTTCATTCCACAGAGGAAGAAACAGGCTCAAGAAGCCCATATGTGACGGGGAGCTCCTAAGAGGCTTCCCTGGGCCACAGGAATGGGCTCAGACTCTGCGCAGGGCTCTGTCACCTGGCCCCATGTGCTGCTCACCTCAGCCTTCTGAGTTCAATAGGATGGCAGCTACTCTTCCCTATTGACAGGTGAAAAAGCAGGTCCACAGCTGTTGAGTGACTTTCCCAAGGCCACACAGACCACAAATTGTGGCTCCAAGTCCAAGGCATTTCCAGTGAGCACTGCCCAAATCAGTCATGGAGGTCCCTGAGTGACAAAAATATGAGGGACTCCTTCTTTCCCCGTCCCAGTTCCCGCAGCTAGGCTGAGAAGAGGAAAGTGCCGTACAGGTTCAGCACCGTGGTCAGCGGCCAGCCTCCCTAAAGGCGCTGGAGGAGGCCTTTGGAGCTAGGTCAGGTCAGTGTCTGCTGCTTCCTCACCCAGGATGGCCCACTCCTGGGGACAGGCAGGCATCCTGAGAGGAGGGGGTCTGGACCTAGGCTTCTTGCCACCCAATACAGATCCCTGCCCTCTCCTCCTTCAGAAGGAAGCATGGGAGCAGTTCCATCCTCTAGGTTTCTTGGTTCTCAGGACAGAAATTCAAGTGAGAAGCCTATGAAGAGAGGGATGGCCCAGGGGCCCTCGGCCATGGTGGCCTTGGACAAGTTTGGCTTTCCCCATCTGTAAAATGTAGATAAGGATGGACCCACCTCCCCAAGATCCTGCCTGTCTGTGAGAGTCCATGACTAAGTGGGCCATGGGCTGGACTGAGTTTAGTGCTCCCCTAACCTGCCCTCCTCCTCTTCCCCACAGAGCTTCCCAATTTACATGTAAACCACGGGCATCAAAGTGACAGCTGATAGCCCAGGTTTGCCCACAAATGTGCTCTGACTGGCGGCATTTTATTAAGTTTGAAAGATGCATGATGGCAGCTATTAAATTTGAGTTTTGACTCTGTTCTTTACCAGTGGTGTGACCTTCAGCAAGTCACTTAATCTGGCTATGCCAAAGCATCCTCATATGTAAAATGGAGGTAGTGGTAGGACCCCTCTATAGGATTGTTGTGAGTTTTAAGTGATCTAGTACATGTAAAGACATAGATGAGGGCTTGGCACAGAGAGAACACTATTGCTTAAAAATTGGGTGACTTAATGTGTGTAATAAGTAACTGGTTCATTGCAGTGTACAAACCTGAAGTATCTTCTTTTTATCCAGCTGACCTCTATCAAATACTACTTTCTTACCTTAACATCTTGGGCCCAGCCAGTAACTAACTGGGCACTTTGGTTTTCAAACTCAGTCCGGTCCAGCTTAAACTTTCCAACTCCCAAACTTCCAAGAGGTAGTCTCTGGCTTCTTCTGAGGTCTCTTGCTCCTCCATTGTGGTGGGTGAGGGGGAGGAAGGGAGAAAAGTAAAGTTTCTTCAATGGCCATGATGATGTTGGTGAGAGGAGATTTTGTTTTTTGTTTTTTTTGTTTTGTTTTGTTTTTTTAAGTAACAGAGTCCCTGTTGCCCAGGCTAGAGTGCAGTGGCATGGTCAAAGCTCACTGCAGCCTTAAACTCCTGGCCTCAAGTGATCCTCAAGATGGAGTCTTGCTATGTTGCGCAAGCTGGTCTTGAACTCCTGGCCTCATGTGATCCTTCCACCTCAGCCTCTGGAGTAGCTGAGATTACAGGCACAAGCCACTATGCCTAGCTACAGGTGTTCTTACTCTAATTCATACTAGGGTTTTGGGTTTGGTTTGGTTTGGTTTGGTTTGATGCTGGGGTTTTCAGTAGACTATATGGATGATTTGGGGGTGGTGGCGAGTGCTTTGTCCTGGACCCTCAGAGAGGAGTGGGGATCTCTGTCCTATCTAAGAGGCTCACAGCCCATCTCTTTGACGTAGTATGCTGGGCTGCAGTCACCTGTGCAACCCACAGCTCAGCCTCCTCTCACCTCGTGCATCAGTGCTTGGAGCCCCAGGAACACTGGGGTCCTCTACCTACCTACAAGGGCCTTAGGACACTGCGAGGGGAGGTAGGACTGTCCCTCCTCCTCCCTAATCCCCAATACCACCATCCCTTCAAGTCAGCATGGGCTGTTCCCACGGGGGCCTTCCCACCTCAGGAATTCTCTGGTCAGAAATAGACCTCATCTCCATGTTCACAAACTCTTCTGAGCTCCAGAAGATACATTTCAAGCCCTCTCAAGAATACCCTCCTTACATTTTTTATCTGTTCAGTGCAGTATCTCCAAAACCAAGCACAGAGTGCTCAAATCTTTGTTGAAAGAATGAATAAAGGGTGCTTGGATGGGTAACACTCAGGTGGTCCACAGGCCCTGCAGCTTAGCCCTGCAGCTGGGAGGCAGGCATCAGTCCCCTTCTTAAGTGATTTAGTAAGTCCTGGGCAGAGGGAAGGGTGTGGAGGTCTGGTCCCAGCAGGTGGCATCTCATTGGACACTTCCTTGTCCTCAACCACCATTCTCAGGCAGCGGGATAATGCCTTTCAGCATTCTTTTACCCACACAAAAGTCCAGCAGTCCAGCTGCTCTTGAAAATTCAGGACTTCTGGTAACCCTGAGCCCATCCACCACAGGGCATCAGCCAGCAGGAATTGAAGCAGACCTCCCCTTTAATCCTGCTGCTGTCACAGCCACCTGCTTAGTTTGTTAATGTCACCTGCCGAGCCCTGCAGGCATTTGCACTTGGGTCCCTGCTTTAATCTGATGAGGATGGGTGGGGACTGTCAGGAGGAGAGTCAGCAGTAGTAACAACTATCCCATGGGTGCCTAACCCCCATGAGTGACCTCAGTAAAATGAAATGCCGACACAAAAAGGAATCAAAAAGAGAGGAATGGGGGAGATTGGAGGAAGAGAAGAAAGATGAGATGGGAGAGAAATGGCTTTTGCTAAATGCCCTTGGCCCAAAGTCAGTACTGGCCCAAACACTGAGCCACCCGGGAAGAGGTTGGCATGGAAGCCGCCTTCTTCCTCTGCCCTCCCTGCTCCCCTGGGGCCAGCTTTCCTTCCACTCATTAGCCTCCCGTCAGCCCAGGAGAGCAGCGGCCGCCACCTTGACCTTGGTGGCTCAGAGTCCAAGTAGGGACAGGTTGTTGAGAAGAAGTACCTGGAGCTTGAGGTCATGTCCTCTGGCTGCAGCAGGATCTCTGAGAGAAGGGCTGGGGATAATGGAGTCCACAGTCCCATGGACGGGCCTCCCCAGTGCCAGTGTCACCCCTAAAGTGCATGACATCAGAAGATTCTTCTTGCCACACACATCTGCAAGCAATTATAGTCGCTGACAGTGACCTCTCTCCATGTGCTATACATTGTCTCTGTGTGAACTGAGTCTTCATAATGGCCCTGTGACTTCAGTACTGTGGTTGTCCCCATTCTATAAATGATGAAACGCTGAGGCATGCCCTTCAGTATGCCTCATCCCACACTCCAGCCCAGAATGCAGACCTCCCTTCCACCCCCTG
>NW_012115366.1:3639476-3649626 GCF_000951035.1 Colobus angolensis palliatus | reverse complement strand
CCCAGACCACCACCACCACAGTGCATGCCAGGCTGTGTAGCCTCTGAGCCTCTGCTTATGCTGTTCCTCTGCCCTGAGTGCCTTTCCTTCTCTCCACTCTCTCTTCACACTGGTACTGCCTCATTGTTTTAAGATTCCCGTTAGACACACCCTTCTTTCCTGGAAGAAGGGTGACGCTTTCTGACCCCAGTTCAATCAGATCTCTCCTCCACACACAGAGTCCACTGTGCATGACCATCACAGCAGCAATCACTGTCCTGTTTCCCCAGACAGCCTGTGACCAACTCAAGAGCAGGGTCTGTGTGTACCCTACAGCGCCTAGCTCAGGGAGGAATGCAGATTGTGTGTGAATGAATGAATGAACAAATGAACACGAACAGCTAACATCAAGCAATCATGGGGTGCCAGGCACCGTGCTAAGTGCTTTACAGGTATCATTTTATTTTCTGCTCGCCACAGCCTTATGGGGAAGGCACTGTTATTAGCACCACCCTTTTACAGATGAGGAAACAGGCTAAGAGGCATTAAACTACAACCAAGCATCCAGGCAGTCCCACTCATCTGACGGACCATCCTCAGTGCACCTCCTCTGTAAGGGACTCTGCCTCTGACAAGCCCTCTGAGATCTGAGTAGGGAGAAAGCTCAGAATCACTTGGCCCTCTGGGAGGAGGAAGATGGTCATCCTGCAACTCTCTGCACCATTTAGGTGTCCTGGTCCTGTCCATCTGCTCATGGAACAGCTTGATCTAGAAGAGAAATAATGTGGTGAAGAGGGGTTTTGGGCCAAAGACAAGAAGATACCACAGGGCCAGGGTTGTTACTGTCTTTAGCCAGGCCTCTGGCCATTGGGACATTGGCTCCCCTCAAAGCGGGGGTTGGAAGCTTGGGGAGTCTCTTGGCTGAATCCTACCCATCTCCACTATGCTCCATCCCTAAGATATCCAACACCTGACCAGTAGATGCTAACATACCTTCACTGACAAGAAGCTCCCCACCACTCCAGTCCAAATCTCAGCAAGTTTCTCTTTCTCTAGCTGAAATATACCTCCTGGGGACCATCAAAAGGAGTCCATTCTCCAGGAGAGATGAGCAGGCCCAGATGGAGGGCCTCCCTGACTTTGTGAGTGCTTCCTGACAGAACCTGACACAGAACCCCATTTCCTGTGGCTTCTTAATAATGCCTCCTTTCCCCCCTACTTCTGCCCCTTCAAAGCTCTCCAGACCCAGAGTACCAAGCTCTCAACTTCGGAAAGCCCTCTGCTTGTGTTCTCTGATCCCCCAGCTTTCAGAGAAGACAGAGTGGGAAGATTTCCAATTTTCCTCTGGTAGACCAGAGAGATGGAGTAATTTGCCTAAAGGCCCACAGGGAGAAGGGGTGACCAGCAGGACCTAGTTCTGGTTCCCAGCTCAGGACCACACAGTCCCCTCCAGAAATGCCAGGACAGAAACGCTTCTGGACATCTCTCCCCATCCTGCTAAGGGTGAGGGGAGCAGGAAGAATACAGAGAAACCAGCTTCACCTGGGGAGGAGAAACCTGATTGTTGCTGTGAGGTTGGCATCCTGGGAACTGCAAGGCCTATGGCTGGTGGAGAAACAGAAAATATCGTCAATCATCCAGAGGATGTCCTGGCTTGAAGCTGCTTTACAAGATAGGTGTCCTTGGCCTCTGGGCTAAGTCAGACAAGAGAAAGCTGTGTGTGTGTGTGTGTGTGTGTGTGTGTGTGTGTGTGTGTGTGTGTACGTGCATGCACACGTGTGTGCTCATGCACATATGCACGTGTGTGTGTATAGATATGTACACACAGGGAGGACATTTTAAAGAGAATCCCAGGGAAATTATGCTTATTCTCAAGGAAGGGAGCAATAATGGTGGAATCTCAGGCAGCTGGCATTTTTGGCTGGGAGATGCCTGAGGTAAGTGAGTAGATGTGATCATGGATACTGGGGTTCCAAAGGGCCAGGCCTGGGCACTCAAGGTCCTTGGATGGGAAGAATCCAGTTGGTTTATCTCACAGGCCCCTAAACACCCAGCAAATGTCTCCCAGGTCTAGCTGGAACCTGGCTATGTCCCAACAAGGTTGGGGGAGAAGGGTCTTCATGAGGGAGACCCCTCTAACCCTTCCACATAAAGCCCTACCAAGGCCCAGGGAGAGGAAGGCAAATGGGTTCCCAAGTTCCCAGCTGCAGGGTCCAGTGACAAAATCAGCGCCTTTGAGGCATGTGATCCTTTGCACAACTGATCATCACCCCTAGAGGGCTCCAGGAGTTTGAGAAGGAGCCATGGGCCTTCTGGGTCCTGCATATGGCTCTGCAGCACCAGCAGGTATAAGAAGCTTTTGTTACATGTATTCATCCATTCATTCAACAATGAGCACCTATAATGTGCCAAACATGTTTCTAACACTGGGAGTACAGCAAGAACCAGTTAGACCTAAATTCCGGCTTTCATGGAGCTTGTAATCCAGTAGGGGAGGTCGTGGGTGGGCAAGACAAGTACAAGGCTCAGCCTGCTGGGTCATGATTAGTGATCAGAGAAAAATAAGGCCGCGAAGGAGAAAAGGGAATGAGGTGGGGTGGGGTACAATTTTAAATACAGTGTTCAGCAAAGGCTTCACTGAGGTGGAGATATTTGAACAAAGCCCCTAAGGAGGTGAGGGAGTGGGCCTTGCAGATATTGAGGAGAAGTACCTTCCAGGCAGAGGAAACAGCACGTCTGAAGTCCCTTGGATGTAAGCGTGCCCAGTAAGGTTGAGGAATGGTCAAGAGGCAAGTGTGGCTGGGGTGAGTAAGCAAGGGGGTAAGGGGTGAGAGATAAGGTCAGAGAAGCACAGGGGCCCAATTGCTTAGGGCCTTGTAGGCCACTGTGAGGGATGAACCCCGGTTTGGGGTTACCTGAAGCTTATGCAGTCCAGGAGGGGCATCTTCAAGATAGGTAATTCAGGGCCTTGGTAGGGGCTTGTGCTAGAGAGAGGCCCGGACACTTAAGCTTTGCCAGTCTTGCTATAAATCTGCCACTGGTTGTGGTGAGAATTTTGGCTTTTGCCTGGAGAGGGAGCCATAGGAGAGTTTTGAGCAGAGGAGTGGCATGACCTGACCACCCTCTGGCCTTCCTCTGGCTGCTGAGTGGAGGATGACCCTGGTGGTGGGGCAGCGAGGAGGGGAGGAGAAGCGGGTAAGAGAGAAAGCCAGAACACCAGTGAGCAACCCCGGACTGGCAGTGACAGCCGAGGGTGGACAGCAATCAGATTCTGAAAGTGGAGCTGACAAGATGTGCTGATCTGGGATGTGAGGTGTGATAGGAGAAAGGCAGAAGGGTTGGCCACAGCATCTGAGGCCTAATCCAGCTATCCCCAGTTGAGGTGGGGAAGGAGAGCATCATCATTCCTGGACCTTATACTATGCAGTTCTCCATTTTATCTGTAATCTGCACCACCACCCTGAGGCAGAGCTTTCATTAAACCCACTTCACAGATAGAGAAATCCCGACTCAAAGAAGTGGAGTAACTTGCCCAAGGTCACACAGCCAGTAAGTGGCAGAGCCTGGATTCCAACTTTAGTCTTACCTATTCCAAAATTGGTATCTGTTCTGATGCAGCAGGAAAAGCAAGGTTTGGAGCCCTAGGAGCGGGTTGGGTGGGAGAGGCAGTTCCTGGAGGAGAGGCACATTTCAGTAACCACAGGGGCCCCTGGGATGCCTGCAAAGAAAGTTCTCAGCACCCTACTCCGTGTTCCTAATCACCTCCTTCTTAAACCTGTTTCTGATCCACCAGCTGGCAGATCTCAGCTGTAATCATGGGAAATGTTTTTGTCATCTCTCAAGCTTTCTTAATTCACTGACAAGGTAATAACTGCCTCGGTCCATTATACACATTTTCTAAAAGAGTTTCAACATTAGAATGCAAAGCAGACTTCTCTGGCTTAGAAAAACCTGAGATTCCTGGGATTTAATCATCAAACATTTCATAAGAAAAAAACAAATGGCAATGTGGCCAGCATATCCAGGCCACCCAAATGTGTCTGATTTCTCCCCTAAATAAACTCGTTGCATTTAAACTGATATGAACTGATGGTCCCAGATGCATTCACTCAACAGGTATGACAGATCATTAGTATCCAAATGAGACTGCCACCATCACAGTAATCCATATGACTTGGTTGATATTTTTATTATTTTCATTATGGATTGAAAAGCCTTAGCCCATGATTTGGGTGGGATGTCCAATCCTCTGTAGTTTACTTAGAACAGCTCATGCCACGTTCTGTGGCTGTGCCTGCTTCGAGCCTGGGAGAAAGCGACACAACAGCGGAGGCCTAGGACTTGTCAATCTTTTACCACCTTGGAGCTTTGCTCTTTTCAAACCACACCCCTTCAATACCACAACAAAAATCTGGGAAGCCAAGATAAACAACCCTTGTCCCTTCCAGCCTTCCTCTAGCTCTCAGCAATTGGTAAAACCTACCAGTAGGAGCAGATATTTGATCTGTCATAGAAGCTGTGATATTACACTCCCCAGATGTTCAACTTACTGGACTGAAGGCTCAAGTTACAGCACATCAGGGCCTCTCTACCCTACAGACTCCATGCCCACCCCACCCTCCCATCCCCAAGAACCAGGATCCTCGGCCCATGTGGCCAACTGAGATGGAGTAAGTAGGACCTACAATGGGCAGGGGATTCACTAAAATGACTCCTGTAGGGTCTCTACACCAGTGGCTTACAAGGCATGTGCTCTCGAAGCCCTCGGGGGCCATTCAAACTGAAGGATGCCTCCCCACAGTCCTCAAACACCTATATCTTCTTGCCCCAGGGCCTACTTCCTTTCCTTATCAAGAGTTTAAAGAGAGTCTGCAGGAACCTAGAAACATTTCATAAGAAAAAAACAAATGGCAATGTGGCCAGCATGTCTAGGCCACCCAAATGTGCCTGATTTCTACCCCGAATAAACTGTGGCTTCACTTTACAGTGGGAGAGTGGGGGAGATTAAGGTTACAAATTCAACATAAAAAAATTTTTTTCCTGCTATCCGAATAAGGTCAGGAGCAAGAGACATACTATTGAGGAGAAGGTGATCAAGGCCTGCATCATGCCCACAGAAATACAATAAAGCCGTCACCCTTTCCTGTGTAAAAGATCCTTCTTGCCCAAAGAACTGGGGAATATTGTGCACTTGGCTTTGTAAAAATGTGTCACTGCAAGAAATTAGACCCCAAGACGAAAACCAGGCTGTCGCAAGCTTTGAACTGAACCCAGCCCCACCAGGGAGCTCTTTCCTGAGACCATGAGAGCTGCTGGCTGTGGTGGTCCCTGAAGTCAGGCCAGAAAGTGGCAGGGAGAATGGTTAGTGCCTGGTGGATGCCTTCCTCCCCTGGAGGGGTGACTGGAGACAGAGACTGGGTTCCCATTCCCAGGGAAGAACTAGAGGGACCTCAGGGGTCATCCAGTCCAACCCCCTCACTTGAAGGCAGGGCAACTGAGGCCTGGTGAGGGTAGGATCACAGTTGAGTCAGTGGGGGTACTGGGGGTCACTCTGGTGCTGACTTCTCCCCTCATCATGAAGCCACCTCCCACCTTAGATGGTCAGGCTGACAGGGACCCTCAACACCCTCACTCAGCCGATAAGGACAGAAGAGGTCCCTCACTCCCAAGGCGTGAGGGAACGGGATGGGCAACCTTTCAAACAGCTCCCGGTCTTCAGAAATGCCAAGAAACCTCATCCTCCAAGAGCAGCGGTTTCCAAACTTTTGTATTTTTAGCAGCAGAAGCCATCCTCCAAACAAAACCGTATGCAAAACCTCAGCTACAAAACGGATCAGTGGGCTGCTTGCCCATGTGGGGCATGGGCTGGGCCCCGAGCTCTCCCTCCAGTACCCAGTACTTCTTCCACAAGCCCCTATGTGAGCTCAGTTTGAAACCCCAGGCCTTGGCGGGGGGCGGGTGTGGGGGGGTCTTGTGGCAATGGAGCTAAAGCAGCCAGATAAGGTGGGAGTACTTAAGACCTCTGGAGGGTGTGGCTAGTCTCTGAGACCTGGACAACTTCATTCTCCACCAGGGCCTGGCCCCCATCCCCATTGAGCTGTCTCATGCGCAGGTTAATGGAGCCATAGGTCTTCCTGGAGCCCCTGCCGGGGACGAAGGTCCTCCGGCGGTACAGCTCGCCCTTGCACAGGGAGACCATGAGCAGCACCGACAAGAGCATGCCGCCCACCGTGAGCAGCCCCAGGCCTGCGATGATACACTTGTCCAAGTGGGAGCCTAGGCGGGCGTAGTACATTTCTAGTCGTTCCATCTCCCGCGCTGTCACTGTGTCTGGATTGACTCGAGCCTCACGGGGGATGGCATATGCTGTCACCACCAGGAGAATCCCACTCACCAGGAAAACGAGGGCAGAAACAAAGCCATAATCCACCGGGCGGCTCACGGGCTCCAGGCCTGGCCCCTCCTCTGAATGCAGGGACAGATCATCCCGCTGGGATCGGGGCAGTGAGGAGACACCCCCAGAGGGACTGGGTGAGCTGCCCAGTCTCGTGTTCCCAGGGTTCTGGAAATGGGTCTCGTGCTCCTCTGAGGAGAAGCAGGCATTCTCCACACCCTCCCTGGATGTGGCCACTGGGCCCAGGGGAGCTGATCTCCTTGGGGCTTGGGGACCGTTGCTCAACGTCTTCAGTTCCAGACCAGGGGGAGATGCCATTGGGAAGGAGGGCCCCAGCTCATCCCTTGGCCCCTTGGCAGCTGGAAGAGAAAACAGAAAGTTATTTGAATGTAGCAACCTCTCCCCGTTGTGGAGGACATCACACCAGTCCCCAAGCACATGAAGGTGAATCAGGCACGATTCCCACTTGGGGGTGTCTGCCAGACAGAGGGAAAGACAGGGAATAAGACAATGACAGAACAGTGTGATCCAGGCCCAGATCCCACTCCACCACCAGCTGGGGTATGGCTGTGGGCAATTCACTAATCCTGTCTTGGCTTCAGTTTCCCCACCTATAAAATAATCCTACTACTCCCCTTTAGTTCACAAAGCTGGAGTAGGATCGAGATAACCTATGCAAAATGCTCAGAACCCTGAGTGCTCAGTGTTACCGATGAGCTCCTATTGTGATGGAGGGAATGTAGATAGCGTGAACATCAGGCTCAAATCTCAGCTTCACCACTTGAGCTTGGGCAAGTGATGTGACCTCTCCAGATTCGGTCTTCTTCTTATCTGTAAAATGGTAATGAATCAAATGCCTCCCTCATAAGGCTGTTGTGAGGATTTCATAAAATAGTGCATGCAAGACCCTGGCCAGTGCAATCCATGAAACTTGTTGTATGAGGGAAGGATGACAGAGGTGGGGGAGGGGGTAGAAATGCAGAAGTTGTGGGAACAGAGGAAGGGAAGTTTCTGGGAGTTGGTGGCATTTGAGCCAGATCTCAGAAGATGAACTGGGTATTTCCCAGCAATGGAAGGTGATGAGGGCATTCTGGAAAGGGGAACAGACTGCCTCAGAGGCCAGCTGGGGCCGGCTCACAAAGGACTCTGAAAGCCAGGCCAAGGAGCCTGAGAGCCATGCGAGCTGAGGAGCTGGAGCGGGAAGTGCTGACATCTGCCTCGGCTTCAGAAGAAAGGAGGACTGATGGGATGGGAGGGGGCAAAGTGAAGGACGGGGGTCCAGCAAGGAAGCCAGCAGGTTGGGGATGGCATGGCTGAAAGGGCCAAGAGGAAGGGGCAGACTGGAGAGCCATGACTAGGTCAAAGCCAAATGCTTTTATGTAAACAGAAGGGTGGGGACCTGGACTAGGACCACAGGAGGGGAACCAGGAGGGAGAGGTGAGAAGAGGGACACTCTCTGTGCTGCAAGAGGACTTACCCCACCCAACAACCTGAACACACACCCACCCAGACACAGCACATGTGCATTCCCGCTGAAGGATACTGACTGACAGCCCGGGGACCATATTTGGCTGACAGAAGTTTTGCTTTGTTTTGTTCCTGGCCTGTTCATTTGTTTTTGGTGAATTAGTTGCAAATGTATAAAAAGCAAAAGATTTTAGATTTTACATTTTAAATGTTGGATTCCTGGCTTCTCCTGCAAAATGAAAGAGTCTGGCCACCTTAGGCCCCTGTTCCCTTATAACACTCCCCTGGAGTTGGCAATCGGGGCTCTTAGGCAGATCTAGCCTCTCCCTGGCAGGTCCTACCTCAGCCCCCTTTCTTGCCTGGCATGTGTCATTCCTGATCCACAGCAGAACTGCATCATTCCTTGTATGTACTGATGGCCTGAGGGCACATGCACATACACTCAGAGCCCTAGGCACACAAGTCCATGGGCTAGAGACCCCCAGGTGCAAAGTGGCTCACATGCTCCAGTGTGTCTACACACACATACATGCACACACACATGATTCTCTGCATTTTCATGTTGGAGTTTATTCTCCAGTGCACTGTGGTTCTCTCTCTGTCTCTCTCTCTCTCTCTCTCTCTCTCTCTCTCTGTCTGTGTGTGTGAATGTGTAAATATGAGCAAATGAAGTGAGGATGAATGGAATGAATGAATGAAACTCAAAGAGCCTCATTGCAGGAAGACATGTTTTTCAATCTTTCTGACCTTCCTGTCAATATGGACTAGCATCAAACACCTCCTCTTAGCACATATAGGGCCTTTCATGTGAGTACAAAGCTCCTTTCCCTTTACAACCCGTTTCTATCACTACATCTCTCTTTCCAGAGTCCCATTTTAGTAAATGTTTACCAAGCACCTACTAGCTGTTGAGCCGTGTACCCGACACTTCATGCAGGAGTACCTCATATCACCCTCCCCAGCCCCACGATCCGGAATTACTGTCTCCATTTCATAAAACATGGCCAAGATCCCATGGCCTGTATGGGAGGGTGGGACAGGAATTGAATGCAGGTTCCCTAAGAATTAGTATCACGTACAAACCTGCAAACTCATACCCCCGTGCTGGTGGCATCACTCCACCAGCCTTCCCTGGCTCTGCATCCCTCACTCATAGACCCTTCATTTTATCCGGCTGTTTAACAGCAACCGTGAGCACCTTGAGGGCAGGGATAAGTTTCAGTTCCATCTGGGTCCCCAGCCTGGGCCCAGACTCCTCTTACTTTCCAGTGAATAGACAGAAAAAAGAGATGTGTTTATTGGTTGGCTTTTTACTCTTAGCACCAAAAATATTTTCCTGAGTGCCCAGCCACAAACAAGTACCAGCAGTGGGTGCCACGTGGGTGCTCAGAAGTGGCCCCCAACCACACCCTCAGCACCTTCCACCCAACTTAGCTCCTGGAGTGGCCCAGGAACCCCTTTCCCAGACTGACATGTTGATGCCTCCATAACCTGGAAGAAATCTGGGGCTCCCAAATTCTGGGAGCAGGGCTCTCCTTCATGCTGCAGGACCCCAAAACTTTTTTCTTAGGATGCCACAGTGAGAGGGCAGAGAAAAAAGAGGATTCCTCTCACCCAGAGTTAGGACATCTCTCTGTCTCATGCACAGGTTCAGAGATACTCACCAGTTACACAAAGGCCGTGCCCAGTTACCCAAACAGAAACAGAAACACGCCAACTGACACAGCTGCTCCTGCTCACCGTTCACACCCCTGCAGTCAGACAGGTCCTGAAAGGAACACTCCAGTTCCACACTCACTCCCCCAGCAGCTGTTCCCACAGCAGTACCCACAGACACCCAGAAGCCACGTAGTGTGACCCTCAGATCTTCCGGCCACACGATTACCCATACCCTGGGAGGGGGTAGGACTGGTCACACGCACGCGCGAGTACACACACATACACACACACACACACACACACACACTCTTAAGTGCCCCTGGGAGTAAGATCCAAGCCAGATCCACCAAGACCCACAGGGGCCCAATACCCCACCCACCGCGCGCACTGACACCCGGAGAGAGGGACGCACAGCGGCTGTGGATGAAGCTTCACAAAACCCAATCGATAGACACACGCACGAGTTGTACACAAAGCCTTGGGGCGCGTAGATACGCACACGCAGGTCCACGCTGTTCTACCCAAAGTTGCGCGCAGAAAGCCCCAGCACGCTGGCTGCCCACCGCGCCCGCTCCCGCCGGCCCGCAGTCCACACCCCCTGCTCCTGCCCTTGACCATAGGCGCGGGCCGGGGCAGGCCGAATCGGACCAG
>NW_012115366.1:3605587-3638926 GCF_000951035.1 Colobus angolensis palliatus | reverse complement strand
GAGCGCCGCGGAGCGAGCTCCGCCCGCGGCCGGCGAGGACGCCCGGAGAGTTAGCACAGAGAGGGACTGGAAGGCGTGTGATGGTCTGGGGTGAGGGTGCGGGGGCTCCAATCCATCGTCCTCCCCTCCCATCCAGGCAGATCTGGATCGCCAGCGCCTGGGCTTAGTGAACTGGGGCTTCCAGCCCGCGGTCCCCGGGCGTAGGGGCGGGGCGGGCGGGGGGGTGCTGCAGAACACCCCTCCCCCGCCGCCTGCCTCTCCACACCACTGGAGAGCCCCTATTGCCCCAAGCCCAGGTGCCTCCCCCCTCTTCACTCCCACTCTCCCACTTCCCCTTCCCCCCACCCCCCACCCCACAAAGCCCTCAGGTAGGACCCTGGGTCCTCTCTGAGGTCCTTAGGTCGGGACAGTGTCCTCGGGCGCTTGCGACTCCGTGGCTCAAGGGCGCCACCTGAAGGCTGCGAGAAAGAATCTGACGAGCCCCCTCCCTCTTTTCTCTGCAATTTTTTCTCTGTGGGACAGTGGAGTGCACCGCCCAAGAGGGGTGTTCTCTTGGGGGCATTGCCAATGGCCAAACACACCCTGACCCTCCAAGGCCCAGTTGTGGGGCCTCTTCTCCTGGAAGCCCTCCCTGGGCACACACACCCACTCACCCCAGGGGCCCCTCCATCTGGGCTCTCCTTTTGCCTGCACTGTTTGCTTTGATCTCTGACAGTCGTGATTTTGTTTAAGTGTCAGCCTCCTCCATTGGATTGGCAGCTCCTGGAGAACAGGACCCATGTCTGATCGCCTAGAACGACCTAGGTGGGTGCGGGTGAACAGGCTGTGAATAGGAGTGACTTTCACTTATTTCCTTTACAGGGCAGGGCTGGAGTTAAGATGAGTCGAGTGAAGTGCCTAGAGTACCAAATTCAAGGAGACATTCCCTCTTTGGGTAACACACGCCAACCCCAGAGAAAGCTTTGGTCTGAATCGTGCAGGTTCAGGGAAGACATGGTGAGCAGCTGAATCGTGTGGCCTCGGGTAGTACTTCTGGCCTCTGAGCCTGTGTACACTTCTGTCCATGAGGATCGTGAATGTGCAGGCTTCAAGGGCTGTGGGAGGGCCAGCAGAAGTTGGCCATGTGGAAGGACAGGCAAATGAGAGTGCCATGTCCTCCTCGGCCACCTCATGAGCGGAGCCTAACCTATCCTCCTCCAAAGTTCTGTGCAGTCCTCACCAACCAGGAGACTGGAAGTCACCCTGGATGATGGATGCCTGGGCCTTCAAGGCCAGCATAGCCTAGCTCTAGGCAGGTCCACCAGGGCTGGGAAGGCCTCCGTTTCCTCCCAGTCTGGCAGAGGCCTGGCCTGTTGTTAGAGACTTCAAAGGAATGCTAGCCCTGGCGCCACACTCCTGTTCAAACCCCAGCTCCACCCCCACAGCTGGGTGCCCTGGTGTAAAGGACTCCCCTCCTGCAGCTCGGTTTCCTCCTCTGTGAAATGGATGTGGGAAGCTTTATGGGAATGGGATGAGACACCTCCCTTAAAGCACTCACTGTTCCTTCCCTCAGTCATGCGCTGTCCAACCTCAGCCTTTGCGCTGGCTGTTCCTTCTGCCTGGGGTGTTTTTCTTTCTGATATTTCCCGCCCTCACCCCCTTCCCTCACTTCCTTCAAGTCTTTGCTCAAATGCCACCTTCTCAGAGACACCATTCCAGGCCCTCCTTTCAAAAATAGCAGTGCCCCAGCACTCTTTACTCCCTCACTCTGAATTTTTCTCTACAGCATTTACCAACTGACATTAGTTTCTGCCTGCTTATTGCCACCTCCACTAAAAAATAAGTGCCAGGAGAAGAGGGTTTTTGCCTGTTTCCCTCCCTGCAGTATCCCCAGACACTAGAAAAGGGGCTAACTCCTAGGAAGCTCTGGATAAGTGCTCATTGAATAAAGAACAGAGAAAATGGGCAAATATTATACACTAGTTAGCTAGGTAGACTCCAACCCTACACTCAAATAGTTCATATTCTAGTGGGAGAAAAGGGTAAGTAAATGTAACACTGCTTATAGTAAGTGCTACAAAATAAAAGTATACAGTGCAAGCCTCAAACAAGGACCCCAACCTGGTCTTGGGGATAGGAATGGCTTCCTGTAAAAGTGTAGATTGAGCTGAGATCAGAAGGATGAGTAGAAGACAGCCAGGTAGAGGGGAGGAAAGAGAAGTCCAGCAGAGGGCCTAGCATAGGCGAAGAACTTGGGGTAGAAGGAAGTGTGTGATGAGTTTGAGAGTTGAAGGAGACCCGTGTGGTTGTCATGGAGGGCTCGATAAGGAACGTGGTGGGAGACGAGCCTGGAATTACCAGGCCAGGTCACTGCAGAGCCTTTCAGGTCAAAGAATTTGTTCGTTATCCTCAGAGCGGTGGAGAGCCCCACTGATAAATATAAGTAAAGGGTTAACAAAACCTTTTCCTCTTTTGCATGAGAATTTGACCTTTGGAAGCTCTGTTTCCTAGAAACAGATAAACATATGTCTGCTATGTTACTAAGCAACATTGCTTCTGATAAAAATGACCCCTGAGGAGGAGGCTAGAATGATCCATGTGGCAACAGATTAGAATTGGAGATACCAGAATGAACTCATGCTTAGCTTAATATAGATGCAGATGATTACATATAGAAAGTTATATATACACACACACACACGCATACACGGGCTAGTATACACACATATATTTCCTTACTGTCAGGCGAGAGGGCTTAGAAGCAATGATACTCCATAGCAACAAGCACACGTAGCACTGAAATTTGGTTTCTAATACCATTCTCCCACAAAAGGATCCAAGGCTCCTTGGAGAAATTGCTGTTTATAGGACTTGGGCAGGAAATACTACAAGATGAGCCTGGAGCATCTGATAATGCCAGAAAGTAAAGAAATGCTACACACACACACTCTACACACACACTACACAACACACACACTACACATACCTACTACATACACACCACACACACCACACACACTACACGCTACACACACACTATGCAACACACACTACACAACACACACACACTACACACACCACACACATGCTGTACACACACTACACACACATACTACACAACACACAAACTCTACACATGCCTACTACATACACACCACACACATACACACATGTGACACGCACTACACACACACTCTACACATACCTACTACACATACACACCACACACACTACACAACACAAACACTATACACACACAATACACACACCACACACACTACACCACACCACACACACACTTTTCACACACACTACACACCTACACACTACAAACACACTACACACACCCCACACACTACACACATGCCACACACACACTCCACACACACACTACACAACACACATTCTACACATACCTACTACACACATGCCACACACACTACACAAGACACTACACACTACACACACCACACACATACCACACACACACACACCACATGCACACACCACACACACCACACACACACCACACACACTACACACACACACATCACATACATACACTACACACACACCACACACTACACACACACACCCCACACAAATACACACACCCCACACACATACACACACACCACACATACACGCACACACAAATGGGGGTTACACACACACACAAATGGGGGTAGGAGCTAACTGAAAGAGCTCCCAATGGCCAAAGCTGGAAAAATTTGAGTGACAAAATAAATAAGGTAATATTGGATTGTAACAAAAAGTATGGAAATAAATATCTCTGAGTCCATACTGATAAAAATAACTGAACAAACAGGTGGAAAAGATAAATCTCCCATGCAGAATTCCAAATTCTGTAGGTAGATAACTCAGTCCTCGAGGAGGGGAACTATAACTCCCCATTTTGAAAGTGTGAGTTGTTGGCCGGGCGCGGTGGCTCAAGCCTGTAATCCCAGCACTTTGGGAGGCCGAGATGGGCGGATCACGAGGTCAGGAGATCGAGACCATCCTGGCTAACATGGTGAAACGCCGTCTCTACTAAAAAATACAAAAAACTAGCCGGGTGAGGTGGCGGGCGCCTGTAGTCCCAGCTACTCGGGAGGCTGAGGCAGGAGAATGGCGTGAACCCGGGAGGCGGAGCTTGCAGTGAGCTGCGATCCGGCCACTGCACTCCAGCTTGGGCGACAGAGCGAGACTCCGTCTCAAAAAAAAAAAAAAAAAAAGAAAGTGTGAGTTGCACATAATGATTCCCTTTCCAAGAGTGTTTTATGGAAAGCGCTGGGGTGGCGGGGCGGGGGTAGGGCGGTGTGAAGTAACTTTACCGTGGAGAAACTGACAAACCTGATGACCTCAGCCAGGTGATGAAAGTCAACTCCAACAGTCAAATCACGTTGGTAGTAGGTACCCTGGATATGATGTGGCACAAATGGCACTTTACCTCTGTTGTCTTCCTCCTCAAAACCCATAGCTGTAATCTAATCATCAGATAAACATCAGACAAATCCCAATGAAGAAAATTCTACAAAACATCTGACTAGTTCTCCTCAAAAGGTCATCAAAACAAGGAAAGTCTGAGAAATTGTCACCAACAATAGGAACCTAAAAAGACATAACAACTCAATGTAGTGTGGTACCCTTGATGGGGCACTGGAAAAGAAAAAGAAAATTATGCAAAAACTACAGAAATCTAAATAAAGTATGGACTTTAGCTAATAACAGTGTATCAGTATTGGTTAATTGTAACAAATATATCATACTCGTGTAAGATGTTAACAACAGGGGAAAGTGGGTATGGGGTTGATATCCTTTGGATGTTTGTCTCCTCCAAGTCTCATGTTGAAATTTGATCCTCAGTGGTGGACTCTGGGCCTGGTGGGAGATGTCTGAATCATGGCTCTGGGCCATCTCCACGGTGATAAGTGAGTTCTCACTCTGTGTGTTCCCTAGAGAACTGACTGTTAAAACAAGAGCCTGGCACCTTCCTCCCCTCTCCCTCTTGCTCCCTCTCTTGCCATATGGTATCTGCCCCCCTTCTCTTTCTGCCATGATTGGAAGCTTCCTGAAGTCCTCACCAGAATCAGGTGCTAATGCCATGCTTCTTGTACAAGCCCACAAAACCATGAACCAAATATTAATAAACCTCTTTTCTTTATAAATTACCCAGCCTCAGATATTCATTTCTTTTCCTTCCCTCTTTCTCCTCCTTCTTCTTGTTCTTTCTTCTTCTTTTTCTCTACTTCCTCTTCCTCTTCCTCTTCTTCTTCTCCTTCTCCTTCTTCCTCTTCCTCTTCTCCAACTCCTCTTCTTCAGAGATGGGGCCTCATTCTGTCACCCAGGCTGGAGTGCACTGGCACTATCATAGCTTACTGCAGCTTCAAACTCCCAGGCTTAAACGATCCTTCCACCTCAGCCTCCTAAGTGGCTGGGACTAGGTGTGCACAACCAAACCCGGCTAATTTTTTTCTTTTTATTTATTTATTTATCTTTTTTGGTAGAGACAGGGTCTCACTATGCTGTCCAGGCTGGTTTTGAACTCCTGGGCTCAAACAATTGTT
This sequence comes from Colobus angolensis palliatus, assembly GCF_000951035.1. Taxonomy (NCBI): domain Eukaryota; kingdom Metazoa; phylum Chordata; class Mammalia; order Primates; family Cercopithecidae; genus Colobus; species Colobus angolensis. Next base: position 3,633,380 of record NW_012115366.1, on the reverse strand, counting down.
CCTCATCAGTCTCCCAAAGTGCTGGAATTACAGGCATGAGCCACTGTGCTCTGCCTAGGTGTTCTTTTACAGCAACACAAAATAGACTAAGAACAGCGATATATGGGAAGTCTCTGTATCGTCTTCCCATTTTTGCTATAAATCTAAAACTGTTCTAAAAGAATAAGTTGTTGTTGATGATGCTTTTAAATACCCCTGAGAGATAACTTGCATCTAGGCTGGAGGGAACTATAAATATCTGGTGGGAAGTCATACTTTTGGCGTCCTCAGCATAGTGATTCATGTAACTGGACAGGTCCAAAGACATTGGCTTCTGTGGGACATGAAACTTTTAAGTCAGGATCGTTCCTGCACCCACCTGATGGGGATTTCATCTGGCATCTGAGTGGTACTGCTCTGCTGGAAGAAGCAAAGATTCCTGCCAAGAAGAGCACTGAGTGCTGTGCTAGCAAGTGAAAGTTCTTGTGCTGTATCCTTCAGAGTAGGTCAATGCCAAGTGTGGTCATCTGCTGAACCTGAGTGTGTAGTTGAACCTAAGAAGACTCCCTTGTGGACATGGCAGTGGGTGACAAGCGAGGGAGTGATGTAAGTAGATTTGCACTGTGAAAACATTCTCCCTCTGGCTACTCCCAGGTGCAAGAGGACAAGAGAGAAAACAGATCATGTGAGAGATTATCGTGGTCATGTTGGCACACAGAAAGTCCTCAATCAGATAGCTGTAATTATGTATCTGTGGAGATGTGTGATCTGTGCGAGACAGAATGAGGACTTCCCATAGGAACATTAAGAGCATCATTTAGTCTGCAATGTTCCAAAAGGTAGTGGTATATAACATAATTTTAGGTGTTAAGTAAATAAAGATGTTTTGATTATCTATCACTGCATAACAAACCACCCCAAAACAGCAGCTTAAAAGAAAATTAGTATTTATTTGCTTACAGTTTTGCAGTTTGGGCTGCTCTCAGCTGAGACAGCTCCGCTCTTGTCTGTATGGTGTCAGCTGGGGTGGCACAAACAGCTGGGAGCTGGCTCGGACTTCACTGTGTGTCTACGGGCTTGGTTCTCACTGTCAGCTGGGTTTTTTCATTCTCTTCTACGTGATCTCTCCATGTAGCTAGCGTAGGCTTCCTTACATAATGGAGGTCTCAAGGTAGAGTTCTTACATGGCAGGCAACTTTCCCCAGAGCACAAAAGAAAAAGCTGCTGGACCATCTTAAAACTGAGGCTTGGAACTGGCCTGGCATTGCTTCTGCTACATTCTATTGCTTAGTGCAGGTCATGGGCCAGCCTAGATTCAAGGGGAGGGGTCTACATAAGAATATGAATACCAGGAGGCATGTGTCATTGGGAGCAACTAGAGTAACAGTCCCCCATCATCTATACTACATTTATCTCTGTGTCTATATACACACATCTATACGTGTGTATTCATTTCAATGGCTAAGTGTTTATTTTAAATTGTTTTAGAAAATATATAACTAGCTCATGAAACCAAAGATATCATGGATGATATTGACTAGAGTAAGGGCAGAAATACGAGTCCATATGAAGTTGATGCATTAAAGTCTGCTGGTTTCCTCCAGTATTCACTCACTCTTTCTTCCACTGTAATAGAAGCTTTGATCAGTAGTGGGTATAGTGCACCAGAAGAAGGATTTCATTTCCCAGCCTTCCTTACAGCTAGGTATGGCCAAGTGGATGGTAGGCCATTAGGATATGAGAGGAGATAGTGTGGGAAAAATGCATGAAGTCTTCTGAAAGGAAAGGAGTGTGCCCTTCTACTCTCTTTTTGTCCTTCCTGCTGCCAGGATGCAGAACTGATGGCTAGAACTTGAGCAACCATCTTGGGTCATGAGGTGGAAGCCTATTAGGTTGGAAAAGCAACAAAATTGAAGGAACCTGGATCACAGATGACTAGTTGGAAACACTAGGATGGGATAGTTCCTCTTTTGTGGGTGAGAGAAAGAAACATCTGTTTTGTATAAGCTACTATTACTTGGGATTTTCTGTCACTCAGAAGAACTAAGTTAATCAAAGGAGAATCAGACTGGGCACGGTGGCTCACCCCTGTAATCCCAGCACTTTGGGAGGCCAAGACAGGTGGATCACCCGAGGTCAGGAGCTTCAGACCGGCCTGGCCAACATGGTGAAACCCTGTCTCTACTAAAAATACAAAAATTAGCTGGGCATGGTGGCATGCACTGGTAGTCCCAGCTGCTCAGGTGGCTGTGGTAGGAGAATCGTTTGAACCTGGGAGGTGGAGGTTGCAGTGAGCTGAGATCGCGCCATTGCACTCCAGCCTGGGCGACAAGAGCAAAACTCAGTCTCAAAAAAAAAAAGTAGAATAAGTAGGCAAAAACTGAATAGGTATATGAATAGCTGAAGATTGAGAAATACAGATGCAATCTGATCCCCTGTGTCCCAGGTAAGAAATCTCTGAAGCCAGCCTGTAGTGTGTCCAGGAGGATGATATGAAAGAAGTAATAATCCAAGGGAGACTGAAGTTTTTCTAGGTGAAGGGAGTGAGTGGAGCAAGGAAAAGTTCCTGGAAAAGGAAAAACACTTAAGCCCAGAGATGAAGTAATAGTAGCAAATTATTTGTGTGTTTATTTTATTTGACAAACACTTACATAACCCTTCCCCTATGCGAGGCACATGTTTTTACAAATATTAACTCAGTCAATCATCTTAACCACCTGATCATGTGGATATTATTATTGTCTTCGTTTTAAGATGAGGAAATCAAGGCACAGAATGGCTAATAACTCTGTGTTCAAAGTTACACAACTGGTATCTCACGTTTGGGGATTCCAAACCAGAACTCAGTTCAGTGCTTGTAACCACTCTGCTGGCTTTCATTGCAATTTTCAAAGCACTCACAAAATTCTTAAGAGGCTGTTACTATCATCTCCGTTTTCACATTTGGGAAATTTGAGTGCCAAGGAGAAAGGAGATTACCTTACTACTACACTAAGGAAGGAAAATTCCAGTCAGACCCAAGGGCCCCTGACTTCAGGTTGATTTGGGGACCCTAGATAGACCTAAAGTCCTGGGGCTGATCAGCCCCTTGCCTAGTCACCCATACCCCACTCAGTTTTCACCTTTCTGTCAGCATCTGGCTGGGATCTGGTGTTTGGGTTTGTTTACTTATGTCATATTTACCCCTGGCATGAGCCTGGCTCATCTGGCTTTCCTAGAGCTCTAATACTTTCATGGAGTGGCCTTGATATCATGGTAATGGGACATGGTTCAGGGATTTCAGGAAATTAATTGGTGGTCATGCTCTAGGCCCTGGAAGGAGTGTCCACATTCACACTCACATGCACACAAATCTTCCACCGACCTGGCTGGCATTCCTTCCACCTGGTCTGGATGGATCTCCCAGCCTTGGGGAATAAAAATCCTGAGTATTGTGTTCTCTCTCTGCTGTGGAAAGAGTAAGCGGGGAGGCAAGGAAAAAGAGAAATCAAGACCCATATTCCTAGCTTCTCCAAGAGTGAGTGCCCCTACTTAGCAGCTTCTTAGGGGCAGAGGTCTTATTGTCTCTCATCCATGTGCCAGCACAGGGCCTAGCACACTGGGAGTGCTGGGTTAGGTAGACTCCAAGCCACTCCCCTGGGAGAGGGTGGGCCCAGGGAGAAAGGAGGTTGTTTGATGGAGCACCTTCTGTGTGGCAGTCCCCGCACTTGGTCCCTCTGCACTCTGACAGATTGGTAACCTGGAGTTTATTCACCATGGGAGGAAACAGGGGCTCAGATCAATCAGGCTACCTGCCTCAGAGTCACACCCAAGGCTAGTTGAGGCCAAGGGATGCTCTTCTCTCTGTCCTATTCTGCTTCACCAGAGTCTCCACCATCTCATCAGGGTCAAGGGCTGCCCTCCATACAGTAGAAAATGGCAGAATGGTGTCCTAGATACACCGGCATGAGACAGGTGTGCATAGAACACAGGTGCAGAGCAGAGGTGAGAATACCCTTGTCCAGAACACTCCGGACAGATACGCACACGATAGATATGTGCGGAAAGGGGTGTAGGGTGCTGATGTGTACAAGGCACATATGGATAGGACACTGTTTTTGTCCTTTTTTGCTGCTATAACAAAATACCTGAGACTGGGTAAATTATAAAGAACATGGCTAGGTGCCATGGCTCATGCCCATAATCCCAGTGCTTTGGGAGGCCAAGGCAGGAGGATTGCTTGAGCCTAGGAATTTGAGAGCAGCCTGGGAAACATAGAGAGACCCCATCTCTACAAATAAATAAATAAATTAGCCAGGCATAATGGTGCACACCTATAGTCCTGGCTACTTGGGAGGCTAAGGAGGAAGGATCTCTTGAATCCAGGCTTTTGAGGCTGTAGTGAGCTGTGATCGTACCACTGTACTCCAGCCTGGGTGACAGAGACCTTGTCTCAAAAAAAAAAAAACAAAAAAACCCAGAAATTTGGAGGCTGGAACATCCACAATCAAGACACCAACACTGGCATCTGATAAAGGCTGCTCTGTTTCCCAGATGGTGCCTCATTGCTGTGTCCTCACACAGCAGAAGACAGAAAGGCAAGAAAGCGCTCCCTTCAGCCTGGTGCCTTTTTATATGGGTGCTAATTCCATTCATGAGGTCAGAGCCCTCATGAATTGCCTCCCAAAGACCACACTTCTTAATACTGTTGCATTGTGGATTAGGTTTCAACATCAGTTTTGGAAGGGACACCAACATTCAAACCATAGCAAATGTGTTGTAAGTTGAGTTCCCTCAGAAGTAGGCCCAAGACAAGAATTTGAGTGCAAGTGGTTTATTTGGAAAATCATCCCAGGAAGCACAGCAGAGGAATGGGAAGTGAGAGCAAGAAGGAAGTGCATCCAATACACTACAGGTGCATTTGTGAGTCCCTGACTGCCATGAGCAACTGGGGCTTAGTCCCATTGGACTGAGTACTGTTCCACCTGAGATCTGAAACCACAGGGCTCTCACTATTTATCCACCAGCACCTGTTTGTCATTGCTGGGGGCTATTCCTGCACTTCTAGACTGTCCTCTGCACATGTCAAGCATGTTCCTTAAGCAGAGTAAGACCTGCTTATAGTAGGAAGCCATAGGCACACATGGAGAAGGTAAGTGTTGAGGGAATATGGGTGGGGCCCACAGCGTTTGCTAGAAGACACAGAGAACAGGGCATGTGTGTTCAGGACCCAAAAGGACACAGTACAGGGCATAGGCAGAAGACAGATGATTGGATTACTGGCCTTGCTTGTCTAGGCCAAAGGAAGAGCCTGCTGAAAGTGAGTAAGGAGCTGCAGAGAGATGGTAATGGGCCCCCTGAGCCAACTGGTGCTCTGTCCCCATGCCCCCTCTGGTTAGAGTGACTGCATATGCTTGTGTGGTAGGAAAGGCAGGTTGAAGGGTTCAGGGGCTCTAACGGTGCAGACACTTCTCTCTGCCAGACCTCCACCTCATTCGTATTTCACAAAGGGGATGAGCACTCATGTGCCCAGAATAGAAGGGGAGGCAGCCCAAAAGGATGGGAAGAGCCCTGGACTAGGAGTTGGACACAAAGGCAGAGCTAAATGACATCTCCAAGCCCACTTGCCCCATCTGAGGAATGGGAATAACTCCACCCTCTTGTCTCAAGGCAGATTACCTACCACACTTGCATCTTGTTTTCCCTGTCTGCATGGTGAGGGTCACAGAAGTCCTCTCTCTCCTGTGGACTTCGCAGAGAGCTATTGTAAGGAGCAGATATGGTCATGAAAAAGAAAACACTTGAAAGAGGGTAAAACACTTAAATACATAGATGGGGGGATTATGGAAAATGCTTGGAAGGGGAAATTAGGGGACTTGGCTTCTGCTCTAGCTCTGTGCTATATTGTTAATAAAGACACTCAAAATAATTGTGCTTTCAATAAAACAGAACATATTTCTCTCTCATAGAAAAGTCTACTTGGCAGCTAAGGCTGACATGCTTGTTCACCAATCACGAGAGACCCGGGCTCCTTCTGCATTGTTGCTCGGCCACTTTGCACCTTGCTGCTCCAGCTCCAGCCCTTGTCACACACATTGCATCAGCAGAAGGAGGATGTGGGGAAGTAGGAGGCACCTTCTTCCTTCTTCTTAAGAGACATTGAACCTTAACCTAGAAATTAAACTCATTACCTCCATTTGTATCCTATTGGCCAGGATTTAATCACATGACACACTTACCTGCAAATGAGTCTGAGAAATGCAGTCTTTTGCCATGTGTGAAAGGAAGAAGGGATATTGAGGGACAGCCTGCAATTTTTGTCATAGCTACTGACTTGCCTCATTTATGTATTTTATATGAATATAAAATTATATAGAATATAAAATTATATATATATATGTTTATTTTGAGACCGAGTCTTGCTCTGTTGCCCAGTGTTAGGTGCAGTGGCTTGATCTTGGCTCACTGCAACCTCTGCTTCCTGGGTTCAAGCAATTCTCCTGCCTCAGCCTACCGAGTAGCTGGAATTACAGGCGCACACCACCATACCTGGCTAATTTTTGTGTTTTTAGTAGACGTGGGGTTTCACCATATAGCCCAGGCTGGTCTCGAACTCCTGGGCTCAAGCAATCCACCTGCCTCAGTCTCCCAAAGTGCTGGGATTACAGGTGTAAGCCACCATGCCTGGTCAAATTGTATATACATTTATATAAAATTATATTTATATAAAATACATAAGCCCGCTTCCCATATAAGTATATTATATACATATAATTTATATATGTAAAATGTATATATATAAAATACATGAGCCCACTTGCCATATATGAGTGTGTGTGTGTGTGTGTGTGTATATGCACCAGGCTTGTGGTATAAAGTAAGATTTTGAACCAGCTGATTGCGAATGGACCCTCTTACTTGCTGGGCCACAAGCCCTGAGAGGTCTTTCTTGCTCACCACTGTACTCAAAGCATGCATTGCAGAGTCTGGCACAGGGAATCCATAGTAGTATTGGCTGCCCATGGATGATGAACGGCTGGCCATTCTGGCTTTCGTATTTGCTAGTGACATTCTTCCCCGCTCAGGGGTTTAAGTTCTTTCCCTTTGCAGGCCTCCTGGCTCCGCCTCCCGTCATCTTCATGTGCCAAGCCTTTCTGAGCCCATGAAGTAAAATGTGCTCTGAGCCAGAATCCTAAGAGTGGGATTAAAAATAAATGAAAATGCATCAAAACAAGTTAACCGCAAGAAATGGCTTGCCAGGGTAATTAGGCGTCAGCGCTGGAGGCCAAAGACAGAGCGCCAGACTCTAACCGCCAAGCGCGCCTGTCAGCACCACTACTGTGCAGGGCAGAGAACACCCTAGGCCTGGCCTGAGCCCTTGCTTGAGTCTCCACCACTTCAAGACAACAGGCAAGACCCTCCCCACAAAGGTGAGGGAGGATGGGTCCTAACTCCAGTTCTGTCACTTACTGGCTGAAGTGATCCTAGGGAAATCCACACCTCTCTGAGCCTCGGTTTTCACATCTGTAGTAAGTTGTGAGTAATAGGATCTATCTGTCATCATCTACATAATGCAGATAACGATGGTACCAACCTCGTAGGCAGAGGTCCCCAAACTTTCTCAATTCATGACACCCTTAGCATCTTAGTAATTTTTCATAGTGTACCAGGCCCCCCAGAAGGTGTCACCATTGTTTATCAGGTAGTTAGCTTCAAACAACATAATAATAGTTGTTGGCATATTATCTGACAGATGTCATTGTGTTTCCCTCAAAATTTTAGATACGTTGTAGTGCCTTTGTGAGTTTTCTATCGTGCCTCAGGGTGCCTCAGTGCACAGTTTTGAAATTGCGGTCATCAGGTTTTAAAGATGAAATGAGGTTATGTATGTCAAGGACTTAGTGTGATGCCTGGTCTGGAGTAGGAGATCAATAATGCTGGTTGTCCTAAACCATCTTTCAAGTCTTATCCTGAGATCACTTTCTCTCTCGTTCCTTGTATATCTCCTCCAACTGCCACAGTGATATCTGTCTGATACCGAGCCAACAATACTTCTGGCCTCCTGCTCTTGCCACCTCATGGTTTCCACTTCTGACCTTCCCTCTGGGCACCTCCAGGCCTGTGTCCCCACTTCCACGCAGTGCTGTCTTCTGGCATAGAATCGTCAGTCTCACTTCTTACTCCCTCCCTAAGTCCACACACTTGCCATGATCTCTTTGTATTGGCACATACATCCTTGCCCCTTAGCTTTGGGCTTGACCATGTGACTAACTTTGCCCAATAGCACATGGCAAAAGCAACAATGGGACAGTTCTGAGCCTAAGCCTTAAGAGGCTTCCCATGGTTCCACTTGCTCTCTTCTCCTTTGCCAAGTAAATGTGCCCCAGCCGTCCTGTGATTCCAGGAGGAGGACAAGAGATCTGCGGAGTTGACTCAGAGCCGCAGATCTGCAAGCATGAGCAATAATAAATGATTGTTGTTTGAAATGTGGAGTTTTAGAGAGGTCTGGTACACAGTGTTCTTGTGATAATCCAACCTCTCAATCTGTGGCAAATTCAGCATGTCTGAGAAGATCTGATTGGATCATTTGGTCACCACCCAAAATGCAGCTCCTCAAAAACCAGTCACTCATGAGCCAATGATCTCTCTCCTGTCCACTCTGTAGATGGCTGCTTTGGGCTGGGGCACTCATCTCTGCTCCAGGACAACAATCATGTTGTCCCATGATTATAGGGCATGTGACATAAAGCCTGGTGGCCTGTTTGGAGGAATCATCTCTGGCCTCTTGTGTTCAAGGGGTGTGAATGTGGCAGGCAGGAGTTTCTCTGATTCTCTTGCATTCTGAAAAGTGACAGCTGAACTAGGAGAAATAGCACATAAGATTTGTCTGCATGTGGCACTCAGAATGATTCTCAAGCTGTAAACGCCAGCATATAAGAAATGTGACATTCCTTACAACTCGATATAGTAACTATTTTGAGCCTCATTATGCCTAACAGGGAAAGGATGAGGCCCGAGTTCACACCGACAGTTTGGCAGAGCTGGAGTTGGAACCCAGATATCCTGGCTCCTTATTACAGTATCCCTTTTCCTGCCCAGTCAGTCTTACACTTGGAAGGAACTCCAGGTCCCATCTCCAAGCCAGTAGAGCCCCTACTCCAGTCTCTGATCGTCTGGGCTATGCTGTCCTCCATTGACTGAGTGCCCACTGCTTGGAAGAATTCTAAACAACACCTTCCTCCTACTGAATCCCAGTCTGCTTCCCTTTGTCCTGTACTCCCTGTATATATATATATATACAGCTACTGCTGTAGTGATGCAGGTGAACCCGAAAATTAGGGCTCAGTCAGGAAAGGTTCTTGGCTTCATAAAGGAAAGAATTCAAGAGTGAGCCAACAAAGTAAAGTGAAAGCAAAGCAAGTTTATTAGAGCAACAGAGTACGGGAAAATAACTGCTCCATAGACAGAGCAGGGCTACCCCATCAGCACGATAGCATTCGTGGATTGTTGGCTGACTATATGAATAACTACTTTTTATTATATGCTAAATAAGGGGTGGATTATTCACAAATTTTCAAGAAAAGGGGTGAGGTATTCCACAAACTGGCGGTTCCTCCCCTTTTAAACCATATAAGGTAAGTTTCAGGCATTGTCATGGCATTTGTAAACTGTCATGGCAGTGGTGGGAGTGTCTTTTAGCATGCTAATGAATTATAATTAACATTCCATGAGGAATGAGGGCAACTAGAGGTTGCTTTCATTGCCATCTCGATTTTAGTTGGTTTTGGCTGCCTGCTTCATGGCATCCTGTTTGAACAGATCCTGTTTTGATCAGTGGAGTTGTGACTGGGATTGTAACCAGTGCTCAGAGAACAAGTACTGCTGATCTCCTACCTCACTAGCTCTGTCTTCTGGTGCTACAATAAATATACAGTCTTTTCTCTTTAATTTATAAACATTTACTGTAATTTTAAGTTCTATAAATTCTATTGCATTTTCAAATTCGCCTTTTAAAAAGTGTCTCTTTTGGCTGGGCACAGTGGCTCACACCTGTAATCCCAGCACTTCGGGAGGCTGAGGCAGGTGGATCACTTGAGGTCGGGAGTTCAAGATCAGCCTGGCCAACATGGTGAAACCCCATCTCTGCTAAAAATACAAAAATTAATTGGGTGTGGTGGCAGGTGCCTGTAATTCCAGCTACTCAAGGGGCTGAGGCAGGAGAATTGCTTGAACCTGGGAGGCAGAGGCTGCAGTGAGCCGAGATTGCACCACTGCACTCCGGCCTGGGTGAAAAGAGTGAAACTCCTTCTCAAAAAAAAGAAAAAAAAGTGTCTCTTTTTTTGTATAATTTTGATTCCTTCTTGTATGCCTCTTATTCTTTTCAAAATATTTTTCTTTTGAGACAGGGTGGAGTGCAGTGGTGCAATCAAAGCTCACTACAGCCTCGACTTCTTGGGCTCGAGCAATCCTTCTGACTCAGCCTCCTGAGAAGCTGGTACTACAGGGACGTGCCACCACACCTGGATAATTATTTTATTTTATTTTTTTAAGATATGGGGTTTTGCTGTGTTGCCCAGACTGGTCTCAAACTCCTGGCCTCAAGCAGTTCTCCTGCATTGGCCTCTCAAATTGTTCAGATTACAGGTGTAAGCCACCATACCTGGCCTCAAAATACTTTTAATTATCTTCATCTGAAGTTCTTGGGGGAAGGGGATGAATGGTGTCTGTTGACTCTCATTTATCGTGAATGGCTTCCATGTGTGTTTTGTCTTTTAGATTTTGAGTTCATCTTCAGGGGAGCTCTATCTGAGGATTTTGTGTAGCCAGATTGAGGGCAAGTTTCCACAAACTGGGCTGACTTTGTTTTGCCAGTCAAGTCATTTCACTTCTTTATCTGGGGTCACTATGCTAATTCTTGGTTTGGAGTTTCTAGTGCATGTGAATAGAATAAATTTATACATATATAAATTTGCAATCTCGGTTCACTGCAACCACCTCCTCCTGGGTTCAAGAAATTCTCCTGCTCCAGCCTCCTGAGTAGCTGGAATTACAGGTGCCCACCACCACACCTAGCTAATTTTTGTATTTTTAGTAGATACGGGGTTTCACCATGTTGGCCAGGCTGGTCTCGAACTCCTGGCCTCAGGTGATCCGCCTGTCTCAGCCTCCCAAAGTGCCGGGATTGCAGGTGTGAGCCACCGCGCCTGCCCAATACATTTATATTTTAAAAGACCTATGTGAGAATAGTTTCTCCTTATTTTCATCACAGCATTAATTTGTTCCCAATGACTACTAGGATGTCAGCTCCAGGAAAGCAGGGCCTTTATTTCTCTGATTTTGATTGATAACCCCAGTATCCAGAGCAGAACTTGGAACACAGTAGACATTCAATAAGTGTTTGGTGAAAGACAGAATTGAATACCTGCTTCACCGTGTGATGATGTCAGTGGCATTTGAACCAGAGCAACTCCAACTTGAATAGGGGCTGGGTAAAATGAGGCTGAGACCCACTGGGCTGCATTCCCAGATGATTAAGCCATTCTAAGTCACAGGATGAGATCAGCACAACATACAGGCCATGAAGACCTTGCTGATAAAACAATTGCAGTAAAGAAGCCGGCTAAATCTCACCAAAACCAAGACGGCCACAAGAGTGACCTCTGGTTATCCTCAGTGCTACACTCCCACCAGCGACATGACAGGTTACAGATGCCATGGCAACATCAGGAAGTTGCCCTACATGGTCTAAAAAGGGGAGACATGAATATTCTACCCCTTGTTTAGCATATAATCAAGAAATAACCATAAAAATGGGCAACCAGCAGCCCTCAAGGCTGCTCTATCTATGGAGTAGCCATTCTTTTATTCCTTTACTTTCCTAATAAACTTGCTTTCATTTTACTGTATGGACACCCCTTGAATGCTTCCTTGCAGGAGGTCCAAGAACCTTCCCTTGGGGTCTGGGCTGGGATCCCTTTCCTGTAACGATGGGGAGAATAAATGGTGTGTCAGGACTGTGTTTGCCTGCAAGTAGCAGAGTGTCCCATTAGAAATGGGGTCTTGTGTCTCAATATAGATGCTGTTGCTGATTCAGGGATACAATGATATCTAATGGCTCTGTGATTTTCTTGGGCTTTGTCTTATGGTTGCAAGATAGTTACTGTAGCTCCAGACATCACATCCACATTCAAGGCAGAGGGAAAAGGGAGAAAATAGGAGCAAAAGGGAAGCAGCAGTGACATTTTCCCTTTTATTAGGAAGGTGAAAGTTTTTCTGGAAGCCTAACAGCAAATTGCTGCTTTGATCTCATTTGCTGGAAATGGGTCACATGGGGATTCCAGAAACAAGGGAAGGTGAGATTTTCCCTTTATCTAGACTCTATAGATACGTCAATGAGGACAGGGACTTGGGACACGGGTGGAGGTATATGCCAAATGAGACATATACATACTTTATATGTAAACCACAAAGCAAACCCTTAGAAAAGAGTGCCTATTTTCCTAATAATCATTATTGTTGCCATTTAAAGCTTTGCAGTCTCTGTGATCCTGTTGGCATCACATATTCTTCGCTTCTGGAACCAGCAGGCACCAAGGTACTTGGACCTCTAATGGTCTCCCTCCCTTCCTCCTTGTTCTGTTTAGAGCACCAAAGCCCTTTAAAAAAAAAAAAAGTCAAATTACATTTTTCAATGTGAGCTACTTCCTGCTCTCATTAACTTCATCTTCAGTGTTTTGGCCAGAACCTGCTGCCAGTCTGAAGGAGGTGGGGGAATGTACAAGTCAAAGATCCCTCAGGCACAGAACCAGGTCAGTGTCAAGGTCACTCCCAAGGACACAGAGATGAAAACAGCGGAAGAGCCCAGCCCGAGTCTTGGGCAGACCCTGGAGTGGCTGAGAAAGGAGCTGGTAAGGTTTTCATTTCTTTTCCTTGATGCCCCAACCACATATTTGCCAAGGATCTCTGGTTTTCCCTCCCGGGTCCCCCCGGGACAGAGGCTGCAGGCTGCAGTATGGACCCTGCAGTCTCCCCTCTGGGACCTGCCACACAATGCACAATTGTGATCTCAGGTGCGGGGATAAGTAGGTCATGGCCTACATAGGAGGCGCTGGGTGTGGTGCTGGCCAGACTGGTTTTAGAAAGACACTGAGTCCTCGGTGTGTGCCCAGCTCTGCTGCTGTGTGGCTCTAGCAGGGACCTTACCTCTTTGAGCCTCAGTTTCCTTATCACAAAATGGGAACAACACTACTACCAATATCGTATGGGGTATTGTAAGGATTCACTGAAGAGATGCTTGTAATCCTCTTAACGAATACTTGGCACATTGATGTTGGCTATTATAACCCTGACCCAGATGGACATGCGCACACCCAATGTCTTAGCCTGGGTCCTCCAGAAAACAGAGGCTTGGACAAGGATTGAGAAACCAGCACTTTATTTGGAAGTACAAGCCCAGGGTGGTGATAGGGAGGAACATAGGGTGTGGCAGCAGAGGCCAATGCTATGCCAGGCAATTACGCCAGACATTGTATTACCAAGCAGCCTACAGCTTCAGAAGGCGCCTCAAGGAGGCCTAGTGGGTGTCTCAGCAGCTGAGATGTTCTGCAGGGGTTGAAGGAGGAACTGCACATTAGGGGAGAGAGAACGAGAGGAAATTCATCTGCCCAGCGCATTCCTGTCTCTCATTTCCCATTGGCAAGGGCCTCCCCCATGGAGCACTAACTCTTCTGAACCTGTGTTATGTTACTTGGTCCCATAGTTGCTGCTCAGGAACCTTTCATTACGGTATTTTCTCCAAGTCCGGAAAAAGAGGGGTGCCCCCAAGTGTGTGGGGACACCAGCCAGGAGAGAGGAGGCAGTTCAGGAAAGCTCAGAAGAGGTTTGTTTCTCTATACACCCACTTCTCATTCTGGGGAGAGACAGGATTGTCCGAAAATGACCTTTCTGGGTTGCCAGGCAACAGGTCAGCTGGGACCCAACCCTTTCATCACCCCAGAGGAAGGGCTGACCCAGTAGGGCTTCTCATGGGACCAGGGGATTCCAGCAGCAGGGACTGCAGCTTCCCACAGTCAGCAGGCATCCAGCACTGGGCAGCTGTCTTCCTTATGCTCCCTGAAACTGTGCCTGGGTGCCTCAACATCACCTCCGTGCTGGGAACCCCACTGTGGTCTTACAGTCACATACCCAGAAATGGTGCTGAAGGTTGGACAAAAATATGTGCAGGAGGAAAACCCTAAAATTGAGAAAACACAGAGTGAATGTTTTCTGAGGAGAAAATGGGCCCAGGACCACTCGCTCTGCAGCCTGAGTTGTCCCAGTGTTCTGAGGGAGGCCAACTACACCTTTGCTTCACGTCTTTCCTTTTTTTTTTGAGACAGAGCCTCACTCTGTCGCCCAGGCTGGAGTGCAGTGGTACGATCTTGGCTCACTGCAACCTCTGCCTCCTGGGTTCAAGCGATTCCCCTGCCTCAGCCTCCCCAGTAGCTGGGATTACAGGCGCATGCCACCATGGCTGGTTAATTTTTTTGTAGTTTTAGTAGAGACCAGGTTTCACCATGTTGGCCAGGCTGGTCTCGAACTCCTGACCTCAGGCAATCTGCCCACCTCAGCCTCTCAAAGTGCTGGGATTACAGATGTGAGCTACTGTGCCCGGCCTCAAGTCTCTCTTTCTAGCCACCTATTCTCTTGGCAGTGTTACTCATGCTTGGGTAGAGGATGCAGACTTGGTCTTCTCACTTGTAATCAGCTTGTCACAAAAATGAAAACACTATTTTTAGTGGGGAAATAATGTTCATAAGTATCTCTTGCAAAGAGAGACAGAGAAAGAGAGAGGCTGAGAATCTGTGTATCTAACCATGTGTTGCCCCGACCAGCTTCGGAAGGAAAACGGAAGCATTTGCGGTGGTTGCCTCTGGGGAAGGATCCTTGAGTTTAGGGATAAAGTAAGGTGGGTGGGAGAGAGTTTTAAATATATGTCCTTTTGTAGCTTTTAAGTTTTCTATCATGTATGAAGGATTACTTAGTCAGAAACTAGAATTTTAGCATTTTTAAAGAGAAAGCAAATTTTGGGAGCTGAGTTGGGAGGATCGCGTGAGCCCAGGAGTCTGAGACCAGCCTGGGCAACAGGGCAAGACCCTGCCTCTATAAAAAGTACAAAATTTAGCCGGGCATGGTGGTGTGCACCTGGAGTCCCAGCTACTGGGGAGGCTGAGGTGGGAGGATCAGTTGAGCCCAGGAGCTCAAGGCTGCAGTGAGCCGTTATCACCCCACTGCATTCCAGCCTGAGCAACAGAGTGAGACCCCGCCTCAAAAATAAACAAACAAACAGAAAGAAAAAGAGAGAAAATGTATGGGAAAAACTTCCCAGGGAAAAATGGGAGAAAAAATGGAACTGGTTGAAGATGATAGTATAGTTGTAATGCAGCAGTTCTGAAACTTTTGGGTCTTAGGACCCCTTTATGCCCAGAAAATTATTAAGGCCACCAAAAAGCTTTTGTTTATGTGAGTTGTATAGAACAATACTGACTGAATTAGAAGCCAAAGCTGAGACATTTTAATATATTTACTAATGCATTCTAAAATAATAACAAACTCATAATATGTTAATAAAACATTACTCATTCAAAATCACTGTATTTTTCAAAGCAAATATTTAGTGGGAAGAGTAGCCCCATTTTACATTGTTGCAAATTGCTTTAATGTCTGTCTTAATAGAACACAGCTGGATTCTCATAGCGGCTCCTGCATGCAGTCTGTTGAGACATTACATGTCATTAGCTTCTGGAAAACTCCACGGTATGCTCACAAGAAAATGAAAGCAAAAAAAGGAAAATAATATCTTAGTATTGTAATCAAAGTAGTTTTGACTTCGCTGACCCCTTGAAAGGATTTTCCCATGGGCAAATTCATTCAGTCCTCATGAAAGCCTTGAAAAGTAAGCAATTTGCTTTCTGCTTTGCAGAGCAAGAAACTGAGGCATTGGTGGATACAGGTTCTGTGAGGTTGTGCGAATCACAAGTGGGCTTGTCTCTGATGAGACAGAGAGGGAAGGGGCTTGATGGGGAAACATCCAGGGCTCTGCACATCCCTTCACAGGCTCCTTCTCTCTCCTAGTCTGAGATGCAGATTCAAGACCAGAGGCTCCTGCTCACACTGAGGCATCTTCACAGTGTCCTGGAGGAGCTGCGTGCTGACAGCGCCCACTGGGAGGACACCAGGTCCAGCGGAGGGACATCCCCCATCAGAGCTCGAGCAGGCTCTGAAGGCAGGGGCTGCCAGCCTGTTTGCTCAAGGGGTCTGGCCCAGCTCCTCCGAGGGGAAGAGAGCAGACGAAGCTCTCTCCCTTAACTGGACAGAGATGACACTGCGCTTTAACACTCTCACCATTAGTCTAACCTTTCACTGTGATGTTTTAGGGGCAGAGTGTTGGAATGGGAATCAGAAAGCCAGGGCTCTGGGTTCACTTCTGCCCTCATCTGCTGTGCGTCCCTGGATCTGTCACTCAACTTCTCTGTGTCTCTGGTTCCTTTTCTGTCACTTGGGATTTCTTGGTGAGGCACACATAAGGTATTGGATGTGAACACACTTTTCAGCTGAAAACACAAATGTGCTCTAGTGCTCTGGCAAGCACCTTGGCAGTAACCCTATCCTTGGAAATTTCTCACAAGGCAATTGTTAAAACAAAGAACTAGATGTGCAGTAATGTTTACCAAATGTTGCCATGGTGAAAATTCCAAACCCTGTGTAGTGACTTAGAGGCTGTTTTCTGTCTTCCCAGGAAGCCTTCCCATTCCCCTTCATCTGATAACATATTAAGCCCTGTAAACACCCTGGCCATAAGCACGGGTATATTACCAGGCCTGGCCAATGATATAATTCATGGTTGCCCTGAAAAGATGATTGGCCCAATGGATGGGCATGTGAACCAACAGAGCCAATCACCGACCTTCCCTGAGATTGCTACCTGGATGCTCTTTCTATTACACTTAGAAGACTGAGGCTGCTGGTGGCCATGTTCCTACCAGGTAAAGAAGAACTATCTGCAGTAGGAAGGAAAGAGACTAATCTCCAAAGAGAAGTAGAGAGAGGGCCACACAGCGATTGGACAGAGAGGAAGAGCGCTGGCTCTTTTTGGTCCCTGGTTTTAGGTCCTAGTTTTGTGAGTTACTCCTGCACTCTTTCCAGCGACCAAAGCCAGTCAATTTCACCCCCCACCACAGCCACACACATCAATTTGTTTTTGTTTAAGCTGATTTGAGCAGTTTCCCTTATTTGCAGCTAGAATGGTCCTGAGGAATACGATCCAGATGTTCAAAGAATCACAGAGGAGAAATCAATAAGGAAATGGCATTTCATTCAGTGAGGGTTTGTGACAACAACCTCCATAACAGCAGGCAACCAGGCTTGTGATATAGCAGAGACACTCAGTTTTGTGGGGTGCTGCAGTCATAACTGAAAAATTACATCTGCCTATAAGAAAGACTAAGACAGAAAATGTGAAAATAAAAAAGTCATGGTGTTAAGATGGTCTGATGATTAGTAGGCCTTTTTGTTTTTGAAAATCTACCTGTGTGTTGCTAGGACATTGTTTTTATGACTTTGAAAAAGTAAATCGTGTGCATGTAGAGGCAGAGTGGAGGGGGTGCATTCTAAGTATAATGCTTGTAGTCAGATCCACCTGTGATTTTTTATATTTGATAATATAAATGATAGCTGCTCTGTGATGCTAGGGCTGGGTTCTTGCAAACCACCTTTTGGTGTTACCCGCTGCTCCCTCTTAGAGTTTATTAGGCTTTGCCGATATACAGGGTGGAGTTAGACTACAAGTCTAGAGGAGAGAAAAGGGACTTGCTCCTTCTTGTTTCCCTGTGGGCCTCCTGTTCTTATGAGCATCTCCCAGCAATGTTTCTTCACTACAGACAGCAGTTCCTTCATGAAGCACCAGACTTCTCCAGGATCCCAGTTCCAGACTCCCTGGGCCCCTTCCAGGAGCTCAGAGACATCAGCTTCAGATGCCAGTCCCTCTTCCCTTGAAGTGTGGGTCCCTGCCTTACCTACCTGGCCCTTCCCCGAGCTCAGCGACACCAGCCCCAGCTGAGCTGAGTTCCTTTCTCAGATATCTGAATTTAAGCTCCAGGGAATTCCTCCTCTAAGTTTTAAAGTTTTGATAGTTTCTGCCTCTTTTCTTTGTTCCCTCAGCCCTGGAGGTGGCAGATGCTTCCTGCAATTTCTACCTTAAAGTTCTTTTCATAACCTTTCAGTCACCCAGTTAACAACTTTATACCTAGTTAGCAATTCTTTATATTAAATTTTCTGTGTTAAAATAACTGGTGTGGTTTCTGTCTCCTACCTGTCCCAGACTGACACAGCTTTTTGCTGTTATTACCAATTGCCACTGTAACCATTCTTGGTTACACTGGAAAGGCTAATGAATGGCACCTTATTATTGCTGCACGATTATGTTCTGACTTGTGAAACTATGACTGTTACAAATGGACAAGCTGACTAGCCACTATCATCTTGAGCGATATCTGCCTGGCCATGCAAAGTAGAAATGACATTGGTCTCCCATGCCCAATGCTAATCACTATCACCCTCTGTCTCTCCCTGCTTTCCACATTTGGGCCCAAAGACCAAAAACCCCTGCCAACCCCTCCATCTACAATCTGGGAAGATAGACCTAGAGCCCCGGAACCTGCCCTTCTGGTGGCATATTTGTTGTTCTCCAAGACCCTACATTCGGAACAAATGTTCACTTCCTGATCCTACATCAGAGAAAGCCAAGGCTGAGCCCAGATGCTGGACAAAGAGTTGGGATGGAAATGACATCTTCAGCGTTGGTCCTGGAGGGCTGGGTTGGAAATCATGGCATGCAGGACAGCGAGCACCAGAGGGAGCATGTGAATCTTGGTCTCAGGAAAATCCAGGGTTTTCTCTGTTAAGGCAGCAAAAACAGGACTGCACACCTAAGTCTGGCATCCAGGATGAGAAGAGGAGGGGACAGAGATGGAAAAAGGATTCATGAGGTCAGAAACTAAAAATTTAGGAGCAAGAAGAATGGTTCAAGATGTGAAATCTAGAGTGGGTCAGGGCAGGCAAGGCAGGGCTTACTTATACTGCGACTGATTAGAAATGATCTAATCTGTCACACCTTTACATGAGAGCCAGCTTCCAGTCCTGGGTCAGCTGTGACACCTTACGAAGCCCATGTGTTTTGGTGTATATTGGTGTGTAACAAACTGCCTCCAAACTGAAACACAGCAATCCCTTTATTATTGCAACAGCCATTTATTATTGTTGTAAATTATGTTTCCCATAGTTCTGGGCTCAGCTGAGCGGTTCTTGGCTTTGGGTCTCTCAAATGATTGCAGTCAGGTGGTATCTCAAAGGCTGATTTGTTCCCCTCTGGCAGGTGATGCTGGCCTTAGCTGAGGCTGTCAGCTGGAACGCCTATACATGACCCTCCAGGTGGCCAGGCTTCCTCATAGCATTGTGTCAAGGGTTGGGCTTTACTTTCTGGTCTTTCTGCATCTTTTCAGGTCCACTCCCACTGCTAAAGATTTTACTCTCCTTTTTCTTTAAGTCGCAGTTTATAGAGAGGGAATCTGATTGGTCAGCTTAACTTTTGACACCCATCATCATACATAGGTAATTAAAAGGGAGGACTCTGACATCAGGCTGTCTGGCTTTGAATACCAGATCTGCATCTTATCAGCTCTCTAACCTTGGGCATATAACATAAGTTTTCTGTGCTTCAGTTTGTTCTTCTATAAAGTGGGGATAATAGAAATTACCGCATAGGACTATTGAGCAAATGCAATGAGTCAACATGTTCCTGGCACATAAGCAGTGCTCAGTAAATCTTAGCAATTATTATTAATAATGACAGCTACCATTTTATTTTATTTTATTTTACTCTTAAGTTCCAGGATACAAGTACAGAACGTGTACATTTGTTACCTAGGTATACGTGTGCCATGGTGGTGTACTGCACCTATCAACCCGTCATCTAGGTTTTGAGCCCCGTGTGCATTAGCTATTTGTCCTAATACTCTCCCTCCCCTTGCCGCCCACCACCGACTGGCTCCGGTGTGTGTTGTTCCCCTCCCTGCGCCCACGTGTTCTCATTGTTTAACTCCCGGTTATGAATGAGAACATGCAGTGTTTGGTTTTCTGTTCCTGTGTTAGTTTGCTGAGGATGATGGCTTCTAGCTTCATCCATGTCCCTGCAAAGGACATGATCTCATTTGATTTTCTGGCTGCATAGCACTCCACTGTATATATGTACCACATTTTCTTTATCCAGTCTATCTTTGATGTGCATTTGGGTTGGTTCCATGTCTTTGCTATTGTAAATAGTGCCGCAATAGACAGTACCTTTACCTTTTTTGTTTGTTTGTTTAACTTTGACACGGAGTTTCGCTCTTGTTGCCCAGGCTGGTATGCAATGGCACGATCTCAGCTCACCGCAACCACTACCGCCTATGTTCAAGCAATTCTCCTGCCTCTGCCTCCCAAGTAGCTGGAATTACAGGCATGTGCCACCACGCCCAGCTAATATTGTATTTTTGGTAGAGATAGGGTTTCTCCGTGTTGGTCAGACTGGTCTCAAATTCCCGACCTCAGGTGATCTGCCTGCGTTGGCCTCCCAAAGTGCTGGGATTACCGGCGTGAGCCACTGCGCCTGTCTGATAGCTACTATTTTTAAAGTCAGGATAGTTTAGTGATTGTAAATACAGCCTGGAGCCTCATTGCCTGTGTTCAAATCCCAGCTCTACAATATACTGATTATGTGCCCTTGGGCAAGTCATTAAACTCTCTATGCCTTGGTTTTATCATCTGGAGAATGGGGATAATAGTATTGCCTATCTCCTGGGGTTTTTGTGAGGAAGAAATGAGTTAATACATGGAAAACACAACAGCGCTTGTCATCTAACAACTATGTGTCATGTAAGCTATTCATTGTCATTGTCAATCATCTGCCCTAACTACCAGCACCACACAAGGCACTGTAAAGATCTTATTGCACTAAACACACTCAACATCTCTGCAAGGGTGATATTAAAACTCCATTTTATGGATGAAAGAACTGAAGTTCAGTTGAGCTAAGTTGCCCAAGAAAAAGCACAATGAGTAAATGGCAGTAGTGGTACTGAATCTCAGGTCTATCTCCTGTCTAAGCAGAGCTCTTACTATGATATGATGTTGCTCTTCTGATCAGCCACAGTGGGGGAGGGGTGCCATGAAGAGAAGAAGCAGTGATGTCAGGCTCATAGGATCCCTACTCCCTCCTTCTGGCAGGATCTGGTGCAAGACAATCTCTAATGTGTGTGAAGGCAACTCTAGGACAATACCTCTGTTATCTCTCTAGTAAGTAAGCAGACACAGAATCTGGCAACCCCAATAATGCACACCCATCCCTGCTCCCAGCATATCTTGAGCCCCAGTTCTGTCCTGTCTCTGCCACTCTGCTTTGTTTTGCCCAAACCCTCCCCAGGTCATGGGGACAGCTCCTATTTCACTGGGCTGAGGTCAGTCTCACTGGACCAAAATCAAGGTGTTGGTCAGACTGTACCCTCTGCTGACTCTAACAGAGAATTCCTTCCTCGCCTCTTCCAGTTTCTCGTGGCTGCTGGTAGTCCTTGACTTAGGCTGCATAACTTCAGTTTCTGTCTCTGTCTTCTCATAGCCTTTTGCTCTGTGAGTGTTAAATCTCCCTCAATCTACCTCTTATAAGGAATCACATAATTGTATTTAGGGCACCTGGATAACACAGGATAATCTCTGCATGTCAAGATTCTTAATCACATCTCTAAAGACTTTCTACCTGCCTTTCTTTCCATATAAGGTAACATATAAAGATTAGGACGTGGAGGCCATTTTTCAGTTTACCACAGTAGGTGATCAACAAAAGGGAATTTCCCTCTCATTGCTTCTGGAAAGCATCTCTGGCCAACGTTCAGGGCTAAGCAGAATCTCACATAGCTGCAGATTACCTTGGTGGCTGTCAGAAGAGTTTATCTTTGTTGAACACCTACAATGCACAGGCATTGTAACAGACCTGACCAGTGAGTACGTGTTAATATTTCCATTGGACAGCGGAGAAAATTGTGACCCAAGGAAGCAAAAGCAGGACAATTGTAAACAGATGAAACTGAAGTTTCAAAGTTGAGCTTCTGACAAATGTGTTTAGACTTCGTACGTGCGCCAGCGAAGACTAGGGTAATTACGCTGTGTGTGGGCGCCACCTAGTGTCCATACAGAGCAATTCTTCCGTGAATCAGCCCGTTCCGGGTTGCGAGTCTGGCTCCCTATCAGCTTTCCCATTGTGGGGCATCTTATTGGGAGGACCATGGACCAAGAGGCTTGCTGGCCCCAGATATCTGCGTTTGAACTTTAGCTCTGCCACGGACAGAGTGATCTGGGGCCTCCTTTTCTGATCCTCCACTTATCCTTAACTCTAAAATAAAAATGACACCTCTCAGAGCTGTGGAGAGGATGTTGGAAAATGCTTTGTAATAAACTGGGAATAACTGGAGAGAATGGAAAGAAACATTGTCTGCAGCTGATCAGGCTTGGATTCATTTAAGAAAAATACTTAATGTGCACCTGCTGTGTGTCAGGCACTGTTCTGGATGTGGGAATGTCGCAACAAATAAAACAGACAAAATGTATGTTTTCGTGTGGTTAATAGTCCGCATTCCAGTTTTTGAGTCGTTCACTTATTCATTTACAAATATGTTTCTGGCACTCCTGTGTGCAGCACTTTCACAAGCAATGGGCACAGAGGGTATCTACTATGGCTGGAACCCAGGAAGCCGGGGGAACGGGATGGAGCAAGTCCAGGTTTGTGGGGCCTGAAGCTTATACAATTTAGAGTATCAATCACATACCCTAAGAGAAAGAATGCAAAGTCAGAAATACAGAATTAGGCTAGAAATAGTTTTTTTTAATAATGAGAGATGAAATAAACTTTAGCTGGCAAAAATCACAAAACATAAAATCTAGGAAAATAGCACAATATTAGCTGCATGATATGGCTCTATAATAATTTTTCTCTACATTTTTTTCTGTGTCTTCTTTGATCATCTAGTGATGATAACAATTTTGTTATTTTATTTTCTTCAAAGAGATTGTAGAAATAATTCAGTCTGTCCTCTACAAGATTAATTTTTTTGTGTGGTACTTTAAACAATTTAAACGTTGTAAAAATGCCATGTATATTTTTGGGATTATTGTCAATTTTGGGGAAACCTCCACATTCCTTTTATATATGAGCTGTAAGCCTTCTTGTAAAGTGACTAATTTTAAATAGTATTTGAGGGGATGGTACGTTATCCAGTTTATTGTTGCTGTCCCTATTGTAGGGGTGTATTAGGAGTTCTGCTTTTTCTTCCTGTATGTCAGTATTTCATGTTAAATAATTGAGAAATTAAAACTTTCCCAACGTATTTATATGATTCACTCCTTTTAATTACTTAGGTTGCCAAACAATCTAAGTCTATTAATTACTTTTGTTGCCGGAAAAGGGGCTCTTGATCCAGACCCCAAGAGAGAGTTCTTGGATCTCGCACAGTAAGGAATTCAAGGAGAGTCGCAGAGGGCACTGAGAAGAAGTAGTTTTAGTGAAAGCTACTCAGTTATAGAGTACGGCGTCCTCAGAAAGCAAGAGGAGAAATACCTCATCTTTAAGTTTTTCTTATAGAGGGTATGTATCTATGTAAAGATTAAGATATGTCTACATGTGGGTGGACTAACAGCATGACAAAATTTAGTACTTTGTTGATTTAAAGAAAGTTATCCTTGGCATTTTAGTGTATACATCCATCAAAATGACTACAATCAAAAATATCCATCAAGATGACTATAATTATCTTGAAAGCACATATTGTTATGGATACTGGGACATCTGGACTTTCCGTTGTTGTAGGAGTATGTCCTTGCAGGTGTCTTTGTTTTCTCAGCTGTAAATATCTTATGCACATGGGTCATAACTGGCCAGGAATGGGTCTCGCTAGTTTTACGATAGAGTCAATTTTAAAACGGTGTGACCCTGGCTCTCCTATGCTCCTGTTTCCCTGACACTTTGATTTGAAATGTCTCTATTTCTCTTAATGAATCACTACTTTTGTTATGATCTGCAGGCTAGTTCATCTGTGAGCACCTGACATCGCGAAGGCAGAGATGGCCAAAGAAGACATGAGCCAATACAATGAGATCATAAACATGCAGCTTCCCACATGCATGTACTAGCTGTTTACAGCACTGTCGCATGTTTGTGCTCTATGAGCATAAATGAGACTCTGATATCTTCTAGTTTGCGCAATTCCTATTAGAAAGGAAGAAAAAATGTGCAGTGCATTTATAATTGCATATGTTGTGTTGTCAGATAGATTTCAGGTAGACAGACAGGAAAGAACTTCTGCTTTAACTGCGCTTTGATGAGAACCAAATCCTCTGCTTATAGTTTAATATGTCTGATGATTGGAAGAATTCTCGACAGACTAGTTTCTGACTCTGTATGTTTCAAATTTTGTTTCTTATCCAATACATACGTACTCCTGATGCTATGCTTTAAAACGATTTATAGCCCTGTACCTTCGTGTCACAGTGCAGGATGAGTCAGTATGGTGGGCCGTAGATGTGTTCCTGGAAGCCATTCCTAACTAAGATAGATAGCAATGACTTGACTGTAGATCAAAGTGACTGTAGACCACATAAATAGATCCCTCTGAACCTGTATTAAGTGTACATGTAACTCAGCTCTGCCTCAGCCGCACCCACACAGTGTGACAGAGAGAGAGTTAAAGTGGAAAGGACATCCATCTTCAAAGATTATGATAAAATATCTTATTTTCGAAAACTTTACAAAAACACACGCCCATGTGAAAACACTGCTATGCTTCTCCCAGGGCTTTGGAGGAGGCCTTGCAAGTGAGCGTCCTGAAACTGAAGATTCCTAATTGTTAAGGTAAATCCATCCACATGAAATGAAGCCAGAATTACAAGTAAGAGGGAGACCATGTAGGGCCTTGTAGTTATTAGGAGGAAGTTTGAGTTTTTTTCTAAGAACAACAGGAAGGCTCAAAACTCTTTAAAAGGGAAACCCGCTGGTTGTGGGTGGAGGATTACCTAGGCGCCGAGGCAAGAGACTGAAGGCACAAACTGTTTCAGTGTAATAAAGAAAATAGTTAGAATAAGAATAGTCATAATACAAATTAGACAGAGATGATCATAAACCATTACCAATCATTATTATAAACATTATTAATCATTAGCTTTTAATATTACTCTTTGTTGCATTACTAATATAACCTAGGAATAACCGGCGGGTATAGGAACAGGTGCTGAAGGGACATTGTGAGAAGTGACCTAGAAGGCAAGAGGTGAGCCTTCTGTCACGCCTGCATAAGGGCCGCTTGAGGGCTCCTTGGTCAAGCAGTAATGCCAGTGTCTGGGAAGGCACCCCTTACTTAGCAGACTGCGAAAGGGTGTCTCCTTTCCTTGGAGGAGTCAGGGAACACTCTGCTCCACCAGCTTCTTGTGGAAGGCTGGATGTCATCCAGGTCTGCCCACAGTCATCCCAAGGCCTAAACCCCTCCCTGTGGTGCAGTGCTTCAATGGTCACGCTCCTTGTCCACTTTCATGCTCCTCCCGCACTCCTGGTTCCTCTTTGAAGTTCACAGTAGATAGTGGTAGAAGAAATAGTAAGTCTTGAAGTCTTTGATCTTTCTTATAAGTGCAGAGAAGAAAACGCTGATGTGTATGCTGGCTTCTGTCTCTGCTTCCTGCTACCTAAAAGGGAAGGGCCCCTATCCTGTAATCAGGTGACTTGCTTCACCTTGTCAATCACCTGCCCCCTTGTCTTGTATGCAATAAATATCAGTGAGCTCAGCCGTTCGGGGCCACTACTGGTCTCTGCATCTTGATGGAAGTGGTCCCCCAGGCCCAACTGTTTTCTCTTTATGTCTTTGTCTTGTGTCTTTATTTATTACAATCTCTTGCCTCCGCACACGGGGAGAATACCCGCGATCAAGTAGGGCTGGACTCTACAGCTCTTAATAGGATTTAATCTATATTTTGAGACAGTCTCTCTGTTGTCCAGGCTGGAGTGCAGTGGCCCATACTCCGCTCACTGCAATCTCTGCTTCCCCGGTTCAAGCGATTTTCCTGCCTCAACCTCCCGAGTAGCTGGGATTACACGCATCCATCACCACTCCCGACTAATTTTTGTATTTTTAGTGGAGAAGGGGTTTCACCATGTTGGCCAGGCTTGTCTGGAACTCCTGGCCTCAGGTGACCCACCTGCCTTGGCCTCCGAAAGTGCTGGGATTACAGGCGTGAGCCACCACACCCGTCCATGATCTACATTTTTCAAAGACCCGTCTGGCTTCAGTGTGGAGCAGCGGTCTCCAACCTTTTTGGCACCAGGGACCAGTTCTGTGAAAGACAATTATTCCACAAGCTGGGTGGGCGGGGGGTCATGAGAGTCTCGTGAGGGGCGCGCAACCTAGATCCCTCGCATGCGCAGTTCACAATAGGTTTCGCGCTCCTGTGAGAATCTAATGCCTAGGCTGATGTGACAGGAGGCGAAGCTCAGGCGGTGAGGCTCGCTCACCCGCTGCTCACCTCCTGCTATGCGGCCCTGTTCCCACCCCGGGTTGGGAACCCCTGGTGTAGAGAATGATCTTTAGGGAGGCGAGTGACAGGAAGGAGACCGATCAGGAGGTTGGAGCTTTTCCAGGAGAGAGGTGGCTTAGACTAGGGTGGAGTGGGTGGAGATCTTGAGAAGGGATAGATTAAAGTCATATTTGAAGGTGGAGTGATGGGCTTGCTGATGGGTTGGCATTAAAGTAGACATGAGGGTGGCACCAAGGGTGTCTCCCAGACATCCTCTTGAATGGTTGCCGTGACCTCATTTCCTGAGGTCAGAAATTGGGAGCTAAACTTCAATTTGAATCCTGTCTCTACAATTCCCAACCACGTGACACTAGACAGGTTGCTATTTTTTTTCCCCAGCCCTTTCCTTATTCAAAAGAGGGAAAACCAATAACTGCCTTGTGAGATTGTTTGAAAAGTAAATGAGAAAACCCATGAAAATGCCCAGCCAGGAGCCTGAACCTTGTCAATAACCTTATATTGGATGGCATTGCCGCTCCAAGATTTATTAGCATTTACTATCAAACTCAAGAAAGGAAACCAGCTTTGCATCCTGATACTCTTGCAGGATTTTTCTCAGGTTCTAGCACTTGGCTTTGGCTACTGAGAACTGATATTCCAGGCTGGAAAATATTTGCTGTCCCCAAAGGGCAGGTCAATGTGAATAATCTTTTTAATAATAATAATAATAGCTAATATTTGTAGAGCACTTATTATTGCTTGGCGCTTTACATGGTTCATTTTATTTATTTCTTACAATACCCTACGGCACAAGTATTTTTATTATTTTCACTTTACAGATGAGAAAATCTGAGGTTCAAGGGATTAAAGAATTTCTCCAGTGACCTCCAGCTAGTAAGTGGAAGAGAACAGACTGGACTGCATACAGGATGTTCAGAGATCAGCCAGAAGGATCACCTTTCACAACAGGACTATGGGGCCCAGGCCGCGTCCCTGTCATGCCCCTGCACAGGTGTCTCGGGTCAGAGCGCCAGGACAAAGCCGGAGACTGCGCGCTAGGACCGGTGCGCCTTACTCACTGTCTGCCTCTATCCTTCCTGCCCCGTCCACTGTCCCCACCAACGCCCCGCGCCCTCGTCCCTCTCAGTCCCGGTCCGCTCCAGTCTAGCGCACTGCCCTAACTCTGTCCTAGCCCCCAGCTGCCGCAGCCGCCCCT
>NW_012115366.1:3558665-3605386 GCF_000951035.1 Colobus angolensis palliatus | reverse complement strand
GCCCCGCCTTCTCCACGCCCCGCCCCGCGCCTGCCGCGCATTGCAGACGCCCTGCGGCGCCAAGAACCCGGAGCCACGGACCCGAAACGCTGACCTGGCCACTCCTCGCAGCCCCCTGCTCTGGCGCGCCACCCCTCAGACCAGGCTTTGAAAGTAGGGCGCAGCCTGAGTGGCCGGCCGGACCCCGTGGGCTGTAGGCGGGCTGGGAGATGGGAGCCGCCACCACCCACATCCCCACACGCACCCGGCCCCGGCGCCTCACGGTCCCGTTAGCTCGCGGCGCCAAGCCGGGAGGGTCCGGCCTGAGGAAGAAAGGTCGTCGCCCGCAGCCCAGCTGGGGCTGGGGGCGCGACCCGGGGTCTCCTCGCCCGCACGCGGAAGAAAATGGGCGCTGTGGCCTCAGTTTCCCTCTGTGAGCACCCGGCCCTGCATTCTGAGGAGTCGTCTGTGGAGGAGCCTTTGGCGTCCCCCTGCCCCTGAGGGTGGCCGTCAGCTCCTCCCAGCCCAGCACTTTGTTTTCCCCTCCCTCACCCCCCGAAGGGTCTCGCCCTCTCTGGCTCACCCCTCTCTTCCCACTCTCCTCTCCGCCGACTCACCTCTCCCAGGGTCCTCGCCTGGTCTCCTTCCGGCCCCTTCCTCCCTCCCTCCCCGCCACAGCCGCCACCCTGCCCTTCAGGGACAGGTTCCCACGGATTGGCCCCATCCCGTTAGCTTCACTTTGCACGAAGTCAGTTCAATCTAGAGATAGAAATAGCCTCCAGGACGTGGTGGGGGGATGGGATGGGGGGGAGTTTGTGTGCATATTTTGTGGCGAGGGGAAAAAGGGTAGGTAATATGTGTTCGGGAAAATCAATGTCTCAGGAATAGTAAATCGCAGGATTTGTGGTTTCTGCTTTTTTTTTTTTTTTTAAAGAAGTCCATCACTTAAAAAGTACATTTTATTTTTTTGAGGAGTCTCCCTCTGTCGCCCAGGCTGGAGTGCAGTAGTGCGATCTCGGCTCGCTGCAGCCTGGTCTCCCGGGTTCAAGCGATTCTCCTACCTCAGCCTCCCAAGTAATTACAATGCCCGCCACCGTGCCTGGCTACTTTTTGTATTTTTAGTAGAGACAGGGTTTCACCATGTTGGCCAGGCTGGTCTCCAATTCCTGGCATCAAAGTGACCCGCCCACCTCAGCCTCCCAAAATGTTGGAATTACAGGCGTGAGCCACTGCACCAGGCCAAAAAGTACATTTTAAAAGTACCTCACACCACTGGGAGCAATTTAAAAAGATAAATAGGAATTTATTCAGAGATAGCGAAACACAGACTAAAAAGGAAAGCAGTGGAACCAACGCAAGGCACAAGCCATATACATTAAAATTTCCAGCTGCCCCGTTGGGGAACATGGTTTGGCGGATTGCGTCACCTTCAGTTGGGGCATAATGATTGAATTCTTGCGGTACAAATGGACACTGATCGAAGTTTGCCTAAGTTTTTAATTCTGTGGCCAACTTTGTGTTTGTCTTGGCTCAGTTTTCTCTTAAGTAGAAATAAGTAGAAAAGAAGCAAAAAGAAGCTTCCATTGTGACAGTGTAAATTTACTTACATGTAAGCAATAATTTGATTTTTCCTAGAAGTCAACTAAAGTGCTATAAGATCCCTTCTCATCTTTAGCTTAGTAATAGAGCCCTACGGTGTTACCAAGAATAGTACAGTTTGTAAAAATGTGCATTAATTCCTTCTCTTTAAGTGAAGATTTTTTTTTATTGTTCTTATTTCAAAACATTTAAATTTGATTCTTGTTTCTTCCCTTGCCTTCTAATTATTTTCCTATAGTTTCTTGTTTTCTTCATTTTTCCACTTTATGGAGTGGAAACTCCACTCCACTTTTTGGAATTCCATGATTTTAACTTCAAAAATTAAAATATTGTTGAATAAGCATCTTGAAGAGGGCAATGAAATTCAACACCTGCATATAAATCAATAATCCAACACTTCTTAAATTCTTAAGTTTTAGAAAAGATGTGCCCTGTATTAGCTTTTCTTGGTTTTGTCTGCCTTTTCCTACTCTTGTTTCTTTCCTATTTCCATATCTTATATTTTCAGTCTTCCTCCTTTATTTATTTGACCATGTTAGTAAGAAGAGAACTCAAATCCTTTTTTGGATAAAATAACTGAAGTGTAAGAAGAAATCATTAATCAGGATGCATTTAAGCCAGATGTAGAGGTGTAGTTCACAATTTACTACAGCTTTGTCATTAGGTTATAATTTTACATTCTAAATAAATTTCTCTTATTTACAAGAGAATAACTTGTATTGAATAATTCGATTAGAATACAATCTGAATGTTATTTTGTAGAATTAATGAATATTTTTCTTATAAAATAGCAATAAAAAGTTTTTGTAATAAAATTTTAAATATCTTTTCGTGTTCTCTCTAGTTTGTTAAATACAAGTAAGGAATACAGGCAACATGTTCTACACACATGTGCTTATGAGTAAACGAGGGCCATTGGCCAAAATATGGCTTGCAGCTCACTGGGAGAAGAAACTCACAAAGGCCCATGTATTTGAATGTAATCTAGAGATAACCATTGAAAAAATTCTTTCACCCAAGGTATGTTGCTGATTAAAATGATAGCTTGTATTTACCATGACTTTGGAGGAGGAAAGGCATTAGGATACACTTATATCATGAAATACATTTTCAAGGAAGTTTTACTTGTCAAATGGTCTTTAATTCCTGTAGCATTTAGTGTTATAACAAACGTATTGGTTTCTGTTGGTAATTAACTTTTTCATATATCTATCATAGATAGATTGGACCCTAAGGGATGAAGGCCATATTTTATTCATATTCATATTCCTTTCTTATTCACTAACAAAATACAGTAAACATAGTAGGTACTTAATAAGCATCTCTTAGAAAATAATGAACAAATGGGGAGGGTAGAAAGAAAGAGGACTGGTTATAAATCAAAAAATATGTGAAAATATGTCATAAACAGTAAAGTACTATGTTCATTATAAAACACTAAAACAGTGATTAGAATTTGCATTACAGTATTTAATATTGTTATAAGTTAAGTATTTTTCAACTTTAGAGAAGGACAAATTGAAAGTCTATGGTGTGTTAGGCACTGGACTGGACTTTATGCCTATAAATCTATTTAATCTTTACAACAACCCTGTGAAGTTGGCTTCTTTTAGCTTCTGTGAACTGTGGTTAGCATGTTTTGAGTTGGTCAAATTTATATTTAATTATTGCTTTATCACTTAATAATTATATTACTTTGGGCATCCTACTTAAAATATCTGAGTCTCAGTTTTTTCTTCTGTAAATAGAGGCTGTTGTCAAAATTAAATAAGTTAATGTATGAAAAGCTCTTAGGACAATGCCTGGCATAAAATAAGTATGTAATAAATTGTGGGGAGGCTGAGGCAGGATAATTGCTTGAACCCAGGAGGCGGAGGTTGCAGTGAGCCAAGACTGCGCCACTGCACTGCAGCCTGGGTAACAGAGCGAGACTCCATCTCCAAAATAATAATAATTTTAAAAAAAATTATAGCCATTTTTATTAAACAGAAGTTCAGGAAGGTTAAGTGACAGCCTCAGCAACTGAACCAAGACCTGAACCCAATTCTGACTACAGAGTTTATATTCCTCTCATAATACCAATAATAGTATACTTCACTTAAATACCATGTTAGATTAATTCCCTTAAATAAGAATAAAAAAATCATTTTGCAAGGTGAGGTAAAAAGTGATTTACTTTAAATAAGAATACAAAATATCTGCTTTTTTAAGAGAACCAAATCTTACGATGTAAGTAACTTTCAAAGAATAGGATTTATGAACCTGATTTTTACTCTTCTAATACTTCAAAAATTATTGAAAGGTGAAAATAGCACTTCGAACTTCAGGACACCTTCTTTTGGGAGTTGTTCGAATCTATAACAGGAAGGCAAAATATCTTTTGGCAGATTGCAGTGAAGCATTTCTTAAAATGAAGATGACATTTCGCCCAGGTATACATGTAATATTGATTTGTCTCACTCTTCTTGGTTCCCTTTTGCATTTTAATTGGGGGTGGGCTCTTTTAATATACTTCAGGGGAGTATGGTGAATGTAAACTTAGTTTTGAATGAATCTAAGTTTCCATAGTTGAGGATAAATTGTATTCATTTCCTTGCTCTTTTTGTATGCCTGCAGGAAAAGGTTATGCTTTCCAAAACTTGTAATGTTCCTGCATATTTATGTAAGACATATACTTAAAGCCACTACACTTGCATAAGAAACTCTGATATTCTGTTTTTAATGGGCATTTAGTTTGTCATGTCTGTTTTTGCTTTTATGAGAGAAATTAGAAATAGTATGATTGATAAAACAAATATCAGTAATTGTAATTGTTTTCAGAATTCTCAAGACTCCAAGCAGCATGCTACTTATGACATATCAAAAATTCCTAAGCATTCCAAAGTGCCAGAGATTTACATATGTCATAAATATAATGCCTTCAAAATTTATGTAGCATCTGTTTCACTTTGAAGACATTTTTTATTTTCTACCTTGTATTATGGCTATTTAGGTATGGATCTTGCCTCTGTCACTAGTCTTCAAGCTTCTTAAAGGCAAGGTCTTTGTCATAACTATTTTCTGAATCTCTTATAGTGTCTGTCTCAGTGCCTTGCACATACCGTTCCCTCAATCAACATTTGTTGAATCAGGATTGACAGTTTTTTTTTAATCTTCTTCATTTAAAATATTCGTATAATCTCTAGGTAGATTTATATTCATATCAAGTATGATTCATTTGTTCATTTTTTTTATATATTTCACAAATATTTATTGATTTCATACTTTGTACCAACCACTATGTTAGGCTCCGGGTTACAAAGACAAACAAACAGGATAAATAAGATCCTTTTCAGTCAGGTGAGGAAATCAAATAATTTAAGTATTTTAAAAACTTACTACAGTAATTGTCAATTGTAATTGTGCTATAAAGGAAAATAAACAGAGTGCTACAACAGAAAATAACAGAGAAGTTCACTTTAGTTAAAATAATTGGGAAAAACCTTTCTGAGAGGATAGAATTTAAGCTCAGACTTAAAAAATGAGAACTACCCAGCCATGTAAAAAGTCCCTGAGGGAATGACATTCTAGGCAGAGGAAGCTGCAAGAGCAAAGGTCTTCAGGTGGAAAAATACTTGACTTTTTCAGGGAACAAAAAGGCTAGTATGGTCAGTATGGTGAATGTCATTAGATGATGCCTGATAGGTTTGTAGAGCTACAGAGGCTCCAATTCGGAATTTTGATTTTATTAAATGCACTGGAGAAGTCACTAAGTCATTATGAGTTTTAGAGACATCTAATCTGATTAGTTTTTTGAAATATTACTCTGTCTACTTTGTAAATAATGCACTACAAAAGGGTAGGAGTAGATGGAGGAAAACTAGTTAGAATATGCAGTAGTCCAGTAAAAGAATATGGAGTTAGTTGGGAGTTTTTTATTTTATATAGCATTGCTGCTTATTGAGTGTGATTTTTTATTCTTTTCAGGACTGGTTGACCTTCCAAAAGAGAATTTTGAAGCATCTTACAATGCTATCACATTGCCAGAAGAATTTCATGATTTTGACACCCAAAATATGAAGTAAAATATTTTATTTACTTTCCTTCGATTTAATTTTCTTGATATTTTGTTTTTATATTCAAATTTCATTGAGGCAAATGGAATGTAGTTAACAACTGAACAAGTACAGATGTGACTGATAAAGACTTATATTTGTTATAAAATCCCAAAGTACAACAAAAGTATGTCATTAGATTGAATATAGTTGGCAATATTGACAGTATATTCATCTATTCATTCAGTAAATATTCACTGGGTGCCTTCCATATGCTGGAAACTGTTCTAGGCACTGAGGAGATAGCAGTGAATTAAACATAGCTGCTGGCCTCATGGATCTTAAATTTTAGTTGGGGTGGATAATAAACAAACAAATAAATGTATGTCTGGAGATGATCACCATTGTGAAGAGAAATAGAAAATGAAATAAATAAACAGTAAGACAGGAAAGACTTTTCTGAAAAAGTAAGAACAGAAATCTGAAGGAAGTAAAGGAACAAATCAGTAATGTTGGGGAAGAATATTCTAGGAAGAGCAAGTAGAAAGGCCCTAAAGCAGAACACACTGGACATTTTCAAGGACCAGCAAGGACGCAAGTGAGACTCTAGTGGAGTAAATGAGGGGCTGAGTGGTAGGAGATGAAGTCAGAGAGGTAGCAGGAGACACAGATGATGTAGGGTGTGATACACTACAGTGGGACTTTTATTTTACCCAGGGAGCACGGGAAGGTTTTGAATAGACGAGGGACGGGATCTGACTTGATTTCAACATCATCTCTCTGGCTACTTACTCTAAAGGAAAAGGGAGGAATCAAAGAGCCCGTGAGAAAGTTACTGTAGTAAGAAGTCCAGATAAGAGAATATAGTGTCTATGATCAGTTCTCAGTTTTCATCTCACTCAGGTGGTAGCAGTCAACTTACAGCTATATCTGGAAGGCAAAGCCAGGAGAATTTGCTGATGAATTGCATATGGCTTTAAGAGAAAATGAAGGATGCTATATGATGTTTGGCATGAGAACAGAGTTAACACTTAATAAGATTAGGATAATCAGATTTAAAGGGGGCAGAGAGAAGGAAGTAAACTAGGTTTTGTATATAAGTTTTGGGATGACTGTTACACATCTGTTGTGGTCTAAATGCATATGTTCCTCTAAAATTCATATATTGAAACCTAACCTTCAAGGTGATGGTATTAAGAGGTGGGGCTCTGAAGCCACAATGACCTTTTAGGACAACAACAACAAAAGAGTTGGAAGTGATTAGGTCGTAAGAGAGGTGATTAAGTCATAAGAGAAGTGATTAGATCATAAGGGCTCCACCATCATAAGTGAGATTAGTTCCCTTATAAAAGAGACCTGCAGGAATTTTCTTGTCCCTTCCACTGTGTGAGGTCACAGCAAAAAGACACCATCTATGAGGAACAGGCCCTCACCAGACACCAAATCTGCTGGCACCTTGATCTTGGACTTCCCATCCTCCAGGACTGTGAGCAATAAATTTCTGTTGTTTATAAGTTACCCAGTCTAAGTTATTTTATTATAGTGGCCTGAATGGACTAAGACAATATCGAAGGGAGTAGGTAAGTAGTTGACTCTCTGGGTCTGAAATTCAGGAGAGAGATCTGATGTGGATGTATAAATTTGCAAGTTGTGAGTGTATAGATGGAACTTCAACCATGGACTCTAAGAGATCCCCAAGGTAGTGAGTATACCTTTAAAAAAAAGAGAGAGAGAGGGATCTGAGGACTGAGTATTTGGTAATTCCCAGTAGTTAGTCTGGGATATTAGGGTCAGAAAAGGAGCAGGTAGGAAGAAAATTGAGAAATAGTGATATCTCAGAGGCCAAGAGAAGAATGTATTCCATGAGGAAGGGAGTTGTCTTAGTCTGTTTGGGCTGCTATAACAAAATACCATAAACTGGGTGTCTTATTAACAATAGAAATTTGGTTATCATCATTCTGGAGACTGAGAAATTCCAGATAAACTTGCCAGCAGAGTCATTGTCTGGTGATAGCCTACTTCCTGATTCATAGATGGCAACCTTCTCACCGTATTCTCACATGGTAGAAAGATTGAGGCAGCTTTCTGGGGCCTCTTTATAAAGGCACTAATCTTATTCATGGGAATCTGCCCTCATGACCTAATTACCTGCCACAGCTCCCACCTCCTAATATCATTGCATTGGAGATTAGATTTCAACATATGCATTTGAGGTGAGGAAGACACAAACATTTAGGCCATAGCAAAAGTCAACATCTAAGTCAAATGCTGTTTGTTTGCGCAAGTAAGATAAGGGACTGAAAATTGACCATTGGATTTGGGAGCCTAGAGATTATTTATATACGTGTGTATATAATAAACTAGTGTTTATGAGTAATACGATTGAGAAAATGAAAATTGTTCTAGTTTCTTCACTATATCAATGATATTTTTACAGTATCATTGTTTTCTGTTCTCATGTTTTTCTCAACCTTTTATTTCTCCATAGTGCTATTGATGTTTCAGAACACTTTACTCAGAACCAAAGCAGACCAGAAGAAATCACTCTTAGAGAAAATTTTGACAATGATCTACTTTTCCAAGCTGAGAGCTTTGGTGAGAATATTTGAGAACTCAAAATTACAAATTATAATCAATTATATTTGTATTTGTGTATTGAAACAATGCCAGCAGACGTAGCTATAGAATGAATCTTTTGATGCATAAATGTAATTCCCAATACATCTTTCCTTGCCTTTTCCTAGTATAGATGTCAATGCCAAGACTCAGTCTTAGGATATACTTCTATTCTCATTGTATAACCATTTACTGAATACCTACTCTGTATCAGGTGCTATCAATAGACAGGGCGGTACCAAAATTTAAAGAAGCAGTTTCTTCCCTCAAGGAGATACTGGGTGTGAGAGAGACACGTAAATAAACAGTTGTGATGGTCAACATACATACAAGATTTTATATGTATGCTGTATGAAATGCCTTCAAAATATATTTCTTCTGGTATATGATAATATCAATTATAAAATAATGCCTTTTAAATCAGCCTGGGGGTGAGGAAGAGGATACGCTACCACACTAAACGTATATATTGATTGTGAAACATAAACTGATTTTTAAGATGTTAAACTCTGTTTGGGCAAGGCGATTGTACTTTACTTTTAATTTTTTTATTTTTGACACAGGGTTTTGTTCTCATTGCCCAGGTTGGAATGCATGATCATGGCTTACTGCAGCCTTGACCTGGGCTCACTATCTTCCGGCCTCAGCCTCCTGAGTAGCTGGGACTGCAAGTGCATACCACCACACTCAGCTAATTTTTTAAAACTCTTTTGTAAAGACAGGGTCTTCCTATGTTGCCCAGGCTGGTCTTGAACTTCTAGGCTCAAGCAATCCTCCTGCCTCAGCCTCCCAAAGTGTTGAGTTTATAGGCATGAGCTACTGTGCCTGGCTAGTGTATTTTAAAATGGAAGCAATATGGTGTAATTTAACTGTAGAGTATTTGCTCTTTTTTTCTGGCATCTACTACTCCCTGTCTTATGATATTTATACACCTCTTATCTTGGTCTACAAACTCCACGAGGATAGAATCTGTGTAACGTTCATATTTGAATTTCCTATAGTGCCCAAAACAATGAGCATAGGAGAAAGATAGCCTGTGTCTATCTTGGTCGGGGAAGGGAGTCAAGAAAGTAATGCTTGAGTGACATCTCCAAACTCAGCTTCTCATCCTCTCTCTGCTTCCATAACTCTTCCTATATCTGTAGCTGTGTTTCTCAGCCTGTGGTGAAGGACCAGTTTTCTAATTTTTGTCAATTTTCAATCTGTATTATATTTTACTTTGTAAAATACAATAAAATGAATTATTAGAAAAATTAAAAAATTAAAAATCAAAATAGAAGCCTCAAGTTTTGTTATTAGAGTCAATTTATATAAAATTGCTCTGTCAAATTTATGCAAAACTTTCTGAACATGTACTTTTATTTCCGTATTTTATTTCTTGTGGACCAGTACCCATCCCCAGATTATACTTTAAGTAGCACTGATCTCTTACTGGGTATAATCCCAGACCCAGAATTGGAACACACTGGCAAAGAGGTAATCGTGTTCCCTACTCCCAAGGCACTCTTTACAAATTCCCCTACTATTCTTATTTGGGCCTGAAACTTTAGGATCCCTTTTTTTTCTTCTTCTTTTTTAGTAGAGTCTCGCTCTGTCACCCAGGCTGGAGTGCAGTGGCACTATCTTGGCTCACTGCAACCTCTACCTCCCAGGCTCAAGCGATTCTCCTGCCTCAGCCTCTGGAGTAGCTGGGACTACAGGCATGCACCAACACACTCGGCTAATTTTTGTGTTTTTAGTAGAGACAGCTTTTTACCATGTTGGTCAGGCTGGTTTTGAACTCCTGGCCTCAGGTGATCCACCCTCCTCGGCCTCCCAAAGTGCTGGGATTGCAGGCATGACCCACCATGCCCAGCCAGCATCACTTTTAACTATACTTTTTGTCATAAGTATAGTGGTTTGTTTGTTCGTTAATTCTGAAATGTCTCAGATCTTTTTTCTATTTCCTTAGCCACTGATATAGTTCACCAGTACCAAAGACCTGGAGTATTGCAATACCCTCCTACAAATCTTCCTCCAGTCTCTTCCCACATTTTTTATGCCTTTGTAAGAGCAATTGTCTTTAAATTCCATTTTCGATATATCACATTCCTCTGCTTAAGTGCCTTGGGTCCCTGTGACTTACCGTATCATATACCTCTACCTATACTCAAGGCCTCTGCCAATTTATCACCTTCTTTATTTCATCAGTTTTATTTATTTTACTCTTAATATGGACTTTTTGCTCTAGTCTAGCAAGTCTAGTGTCTTGCCACCCAACCAGTACAATTTAGTTGTTCACATTTCTGTATCTTCCTTTACAATTTTAAAAGGTGGGAAGAACATGTTCTTAGTAAATGGACAGATTTGGGTTTGAATCTGAACTTTCTCTATTGATTTGCTGTGTGATATTGGGCAGATTGCCTAACCTCTCTCAGCCTTATTGCCCCATTTGTAAAGTTGGGATATAACTGACAACATCATATGGTTATTTCCCTTATTCCTTCCTTTAATCTTCACCAATATGTGATTTTTCTCTTTTTTAAAAACTGCTTCAAACCTAATGTCCTCTAAGAAATATTTAAAATTAATCCATCTTATTCTGGATTGTAATATAAGATCAAAGGCAATTATTATTTCTTTTATGTATTTTGTGTAATCTGAGATTCTTGTGATGTTCAGTGCTGAGAATATAGTGTCTTCATAAGTCTTATTCTCTGACCAACACTGGCTTTTCCTTTGGGAGCTATCAAGCTGTACCTGGATGATGTGAATATATTCTTAGTTTTTTAAAAAGTAATTTAGTCTTTTTTTCTGAGCAATTCTTTAATCCATTGTCATGATAGTTGTTTTTTTCCACTCTTCCATTCTAGAAGATTTAGGTCTATAGAAGAATTTTCAATATGGGTAATATTTCATGATTTTCTTTACTGTCTAACACTAACATGGGTTGTTAGAGGGAGGAGAAGACTAACCTTGGACCTCTGGGATTTCAGACTCCTGGACCTAGAGATTCAAATCCAAGAGAGGGAAATAACTGATTTCTGGTGAAGAGCTGACTTCTGGTCCCCTGGAACTGTCAGTGTAGTGCTGTGATTGTCAGGATGTAGGCTTTGGAATCAGAGCTGGATTCAGATCCTGACTCTGTCATTTATTAAAGTGTGACTGTGTGCAAGTTACAAAACCTTTCTGTGCCTGTGTTTCCTCATCTGTGCAATGAGAATTATAATAGTATCTTCTATTACATAATATAATACATACTATAAACACTCAGTTATTGTTAGCTGACGGGTTTTTTTTTTTTTTAACAGACCTGTGTCACTACCCCCTAGCATATTCGATTTCTATTGAATGAATGTTGTAAGCCCATTCTTTAATATTTTACCTGTGTTTCCATTTCCTAAGATGACTGATATGTTCCTTATTTTCCAAACCTCCACTATGCATGAACAATACAAGCAATTGTCCTTGAAATACTATGAAATGTACTTGGTCAAGCAGAACTTACTTACCTAAAATAGAAGAAATTATTTTCCATAGTACTTTTACCTTAGGAAGTTATTAAATTATATCACAACTATAAACTCTATGTAATATTTTGGCATTTTTTCCCATTGTATTTGAAAGGTCATTAGACTAAAAATCCAGTCTCTACTGATTAACTGAGTGACTTTAGTTGAATAATTCAAGTAAGTCTTTCAGCCATTCTCTTCATCTGTAAAATGAGGTGTTGGATGACAGGATTATGCTAGATGATATCTGAATTTCCTTCTAACTGTAAAATTCTGTGTTTCTATGAATTAGTATTAATGATATATATTTATTTAGGGGAGGAATCTGAAATTCTCAGAAGACATAGCTTCTTTGATGACAACATATTACTGAATTCCAGTGGTCCTTTAATTGAACATAGTTCTGGAAGCCTCACTGGAGAAAGATCTCTGTTCTATGACAGTGGAGATGGGTTTGGAGATGAAGGAGCTGCAGGAGAAATGATTGGTATGCTATCTGGTCATGTAGAAATAAAATATTTATTTTAATCAAATTACTACAATGTATTAGATTTATTATATCAATGTAAAATTTCAAATATGTTTTTGTGTTACGTAGGTCAATACATTTTTTTTTTTAGCACAAACACATTTCTTTATTAACCAAGGGCTGATCCTAATTAATCCAACACACTTTGAAATAGCTACATGTAAAATGTTTGTGATAAAGATAATTGAACACAGTAATGAAAAAAAAAAAAAAACACAGTATGGAGATTTGCTCATTGAACTGAGCTTGGTCATTCTTTTAGTTAATTCCTGTCCAAAGTGATGATGGAATTTTTATTCTACTTTTTCATAGATCCGAGTACAGGTGACATTGTTCATGACACAGTCCACCACTAATTTCCCATCTTTCAATTTTCTTGTTATTGTGCTTTCCTTCCCATCCCACTCCTGATGCTGAACCAATGCACCATCTGTAAAGTTGCAGACAGTCTGAGTTTTTCTGCCATCAGCTGTGGTTTCTTCAAATTTCTCTCCCAGAGTACAAGAAAACTGTGTTGTTTTCAAAGTGCTCTCAGTTTTTATGGTGAGGTTTTTGCCATCACAAGTGATGATACAGTCTGGCTTGGCCATTGCGCCCATTTTTCGCAAAGCTATTCCCACTCCTAGCTCCTTCATGTATTCATCAAAGCCTTTGCTATCCACCGGGCGCCATCTTCCTTCCAGCTGCTGAACTGTGGCCATGGTGGGCGCGGGCTGGCTGACGTGCAGAGCGGGGTCGGCATCGGCGTGGCAGCGTGCTGTCAATACATTTTTTATACAAGTTTTCAAAGTCTGTGGCATGTTTAAACATTTAGGCTAGGCCTAAGTAAATAGCCATCTGTTTAAATATATTTTCTATAGAGGTTATGAACTACTGCTTGTTTTTATTTTTACAAATTCCTAATTCTTGGAAGGAAGAGAGTGAGGTTAGTATATTTCTTATAAAATATACTAGACTATGTACTGGAAAACATTGTTTTCTTTAACATACATTATGGGGCAGCTAAGGTATTTTTCTAGAATTTTATATTATTATTTTATATTTATATTCATCTGCTTAAGTGCCTTGGGTCTCCATGACTTACTGTATCAAATACCTCTACCTATCCTCAAGGCCTTCTACCAATTTATTGCCTTCTTTATTTTATCAGTTTTATTTGTTTTACTCTTTTTTTTGAGACGGAGTCTCACTCAGTCGCCCAGGCTGGAGTACAGTGGCGCGATCTTGGCTCACTGCAAGCCCCGCCTCCCGGTTTCACGCCATTCTCCTGCCTCAACCTCCCGAGTAGCTGGGACTACAGGCGCCCGCCAGCACGCCCGGCTAATTTTTTGTATTTTTAGTAGAGACAGGGTTTCACCGTGTTAGCCAGGATGGTCTCGATCTCCTGACCTCCTGATCCGCCCGCCTGGGCCTCCCAAAGTGCTGGGATTATAGGCGTGAGCCACCGCGCCTGGCCTGTTTTACTCTTAGTATAGACTATTTCACATTATAAAATAGTCATAGAAATCGGATAGACAAAAACTGAGAAGTCCAAATGCACATGTTTTATTTATGATTATGATTATGATTATGATTGAGACGGAGCCTTGCTGTGTCACCCAGGCTGGAGTGCAATGGCACCATCTCGGCTCACTGCAACCTCCGCCACGTGGGTTCAAGTGATTTTCCTGCCTCAGCCTCCTGAGTAGCTGGGATTACAGGTGCCTACCACAACGCCTAGCTAACTTTTTTTTCTATTTTTAGTAGAGACAGGGTTTCACCATGTTGGTCAGGCTGGTCTCGAACTCCTGACCTCAGGTGATCCACCCGCCTCAGCCTCCCAAAGTGCTGGGATTACAGGAGCGAGCCACTGCGCCCAGCCGAAATGCACGTTTTAAAGATTGTTTATTGACTGTTCCTATCAAATCTTTTTTAAAATTCTCTAGTTTATATTAAAAATCTAGTTATTCCTTTACAATGAAATGCATAAAGTAACATTAATAAATGTTTAGTGAACAAATGACAGATTCCCATCTGTGTGAAAAAGTATTCATTGTGTTTTTCAAGACAATCTATTGCAAGATGATCAGAATATCCTGTTAGAAGACATGCATTTGAACAGAGAAATTTCCCTGCCTCCTGAGCCTCCCAGTAGTTTAGCAGGTAGGTTGAAATTTTCCTTTATGAGAAAGTAATGGGTACTAATGTTTAAATTAAGCCTCAGAACTTCTGAATTTAAGTAGCAATACAGTATAGTGAGAGACAAAGAACGATGTCCTTCAGACTCTGTTAATCTGACTGTAGACAATATAAAATAGGAAATTGGATTCTGAGAAAGGTACATTGAAGGGTATTTAGCCAGGATTGGGTTTAGCATGAGAGTGCTCTGCCAAAATATTGTGCTTTTGAATTATTAAAATAGTATATGGTACATAGTAAGAAAATTTATTAACTAGTATGGTTTGATAATCTACATACAATTTGAGAGAAATTATAAATTGAGGATATTTTCCCTACTTTAAATTCATATGGAAGTACTTCAGATGATTTGAGGTATTTTAGTCTGATTTTTCTTAAGAATTAAAAGTACAATTAGCCCCATTTTTGATTAGCCACAATTTTTGATGTTATATTTGCTTTCTAAAAACAATAGTAGAAACGGAAAATACAAAGAGCTAAGTAATAAAATTTTACTTATGGTTTTTTATGGGTCAACTGATAAGTATTTAACAGAATACAATTTTTTTTAGCAGACATATAGTCAAATTTTTATCAGTCATTTACTGTGGTTGCCACCACTGTTTTCACATCTGCATGACTTTAACCCACCCTTAGATGTCTCATGTGCAAAAGGGGATGATGATACTTGACTCACTCGAATACTATTGGTCCCAGACCATATAATCTATAAGCTTCTTCAACTCTATTAAATAAATGATTCTAAGAATTCAGATGTTCCAGTTAGTAATATGAATCTTCAGTTAGTTTATCTTTCTCTTTAATTCTCACACAGTCCTCTACCCTGCATCCTAACTGTTATTTTTACAATTTCTTTTATGTGGATGTTGATTAGTTGAACCAGATAACCCAGAGTGTATATGTGTACCTGAAAATGAAAAAATGAATGAAACAACATTATTATCGACTGAAGAGGAAGGATTTACCCTTGATCCAATTGATATTTCAGGTCAGAGGCATTTATCATTTTGTTTTAATTTTTAATACACTGTTAACTTATTTACTTTGAGATGTTTGAATAATCACTGAAATATTATAGGAGGTAGTCAATCTAGTACTAGTACTTGTAATACAATAGAGGAGAAGACCATGAAGGAAATTTTAGATGATCCTTTTGAGGTAGGAAGTGGGACTCAACTCTAGAATTGGGGGTTGGACGCCGGACCAGATGATGACTAGTTACAAGGTGGGTGGGGGGAGCTTTCAATCAGACGCACCCACCAGTGTGCCATGTCAATTTACTGCTGCCATGGCAACACCGGGAATTCACCCTTTTCCATGGCGATGACCCAGTGATTACTACTCCTTCTCCGCATAAACCGGCCCCCTTAATCTGCATGCAATTAAAACTGGGTATAAATATCACTACAAAACTGCCCTGAGCTGCTAGTCTGGGCCTACTGGGTAGGCCTGCGCTGTAGCAGCAGTCACGATGCTAGAGCTGTAACACCACCAGAGCTGTAACACTGCCTATTCAGTAAAGCTGTTTTCTTCTACCTCTGACTTGCCCTTGAATTCTTTTCCTGGACAAAGCCAAGAACCCAAATGGGCTAAGCTCCACTCTGGGGCTCATTTGTCCT
The DNA here is from genome assembly GCF_000951035.1 of Colobus angolensis palliatus. Classification (NCBI taxonomy): domain Eukaryota; kingdom Metazoa; phylum Chordata; class Mammalia; order Primates; family Cercopithecidae; genus Colobus; species Colobus angolensis. The sequence goes on along the minus strand of NW_012115366.1, from coordinate 3,589,341 downwards.
GTATCTCTGTATCACTTGCATTATATTCAGTCCTGTTCAAACCATGTATCCAGTTTTAGGAAACTGAAAAATTTTAAACTAAGTTCAGTTTAGGAATGTATTGAGCCATTACTCTGTGGTGGGCATGGGAATAAAGAAGACACACACTTTTTGCTTTTAAGAAGCTTAGAAAACAATCTAGTTAGGAAGGTAAATAATCATGCAAGTGAATATAATATAAGGCAGAATAAAAGGGTCAGAAGAGAGGCACAATGACTTCTAGCATTTAACTTCAAACATCATGTTTTAGGGATAAGTAGTAAGTATGAGTCTAATATAACTACTAGTCTAATATAACTAATATAACTAACTAATATAACTAGGTCATTTAGAAACATCCTAGTTTGTAGGTAGTATAATTGATGTGAATTTCAGTTTATAAACTCAGGCATGCAAACAGTAAAGCTTTTTTTTTTTTTTTTTTTTTTAACGGAGTTCACCACTGAGCCTCTATCTCACTAGGCTGGCAGGAAATTCAATCTGTGTAGCTTCCCTGTCTTCTTTCCATCATGTAGTTCCAGAGTTTGGGGGAGGGGTATAGAAGGTGGAAGGTGGAAGGGAACCTCTGGTTATCAGCCATACCAATTTGTGGTTCTCAGTGCTCCAGCTTACATAGCCTTGGGGATCATCACATAGCCAACCTGTCCAGTATCTTGCCTCGTTCCTGGGATTTTACTGAGGCACATCAGCCAGCAAGCAGGTTCCTGTACCTTTTGGCTCCATTGATCTTGGATCTTTATTCATTCTGAGAAATTTAACCCTCTCTCCCCTTTTAGAGCTTTACTAAAGAAAAGCTTAACTTCTGCTTTCTGCCTGCTAAAATTCCCTGATGGAGTGAAATCCTATGGAGCCTGCTTGGAATGTCTATGAATTTCAGTGGCAGAGGGAAAAATACATTGGACAAATACAAATTAGTGTTGTAGACAGTTATTCTATTACATAAGCATTTTAAGGAACCTCCAGATAGGTTGAATTCCCTCTTCCCCACATTTCCTCAGTTGCTCACTTAACAGGTAGATCGCTTTCTAAGCACTTCCAAGCAACACCTTACAAAATGTATCAGCTATTGGTTGCTCAGCATAATTTTCAGAGGGGAGAAGGGATTTTCTTTCCGTGCAACACTGTATGTTGTACTGTGGTAGAAATTTCTTTTCTTTTTTGGAGATAGGGTCTTGCTCTGTTGCCCAGTCTGGAGTGTAGTGGTATGGTCTCAGTTCACTTCAGCCTCTGCCACTCAGGCTTAAGGGATCCACCCATCTCAGCCTCCTGAGTAGCTGGGTTTACAGGTGCATTTTTGTGCATTCTGTGGCTAATTTTTGTATTTTCTGTAGAGATAGGGTTTAGCCATGTTGCCCAGGCTGGTCTTGAACTCCTGGGCCCAAGTAATCTGCCCACCTCAGCCTCTTGAAGTGCCAGGATTACAGGCATGAGCCACTGTGCCTGGCTTAGAAATTTCTTAAGTATTTAGTGTCTACAATATGATTTTAGAAAGCTGTATAACCAATCACATTTGTGCCTATTTCTTATATTTAGACATTGCTGAGAAAAGGAAAGGTAAAAAGAGGAGATTGCTCATAGATCCTGTCAAGGAGCTCAGTAGCAAAGTTATACATAAACAGCTTACTTCCTTTGTGGACACCCTCATGGTTTTGGAACTTGCACCTCCTACCCAAAGATTGATGATGTGGAAGAAGAGGGGAGGAGTGGATACACTTCTGTCAACTGCTGCCCAGGATTTGATTCATGCTGAACTGAAAATGGTAACAGTTTCTATCCTTCTACATGACAGCAATGTCTGGTTATAAATAAATAAATAAATAATAAACACATCTTTACATACATACATAACAGAATTTAAACTTGCAAAGAAGTACTTCCTCATTTTGAATTAATTTTCTGGATTGTGTGTATGAATTATAGTTTTTCCTTTTTAGATATGTGCTTGTGTTTTCTTGAATTGCTTTGCTGGTGCAAAAACAAAAAAAACAAAAGTGTGTATTTCTACAGTTGTTTACAAAATGCTTTCTGTCCTCTGGCTTTAAACTTGGAAGAAAAATGATACGGAAGGAGTCAGTAAGGGAAGAAGTGGGAAACCAAAATATCATAGGTGAGACTTCTTAATTCTCTTGATGTTGAGGGGAATGTTGTGGCAACAAAAATTTGATGTTTTAAATTTCAAAATGAAGATGGGATCCAATTCCATGTTCTCAAGTATAAATGCTAACTCTGGAAGAGTAGTTGAACTTAAATGAAATTATTACTTCAGTATTGCATTTTTCTGCATTTTGGATTAATTTTTGTCCCAGAGATTTCATTAAAAAGATGAAGTATATATACTATGTAAACCATTCTTATTATCACTTTTTCTACCTCCTTCACTCTCAAAGGCAGTACTCAAAAATCCTCAAAAAAGAAAATCTTTCTATCTAGCAAGATAACGTTTCAATGTAAAACAACTAACATGAAAAGTCATGTAAGGATAAGAACAGCACTTAATACAGTTAACTTGAGATGGGTATTTCTGTCTACCCAAAAGGCACATGGAATATTAATAATTACTGATTATTATCATGATAATTATAAAGTAATAATAAAACCAATTGATGTGATGAGGGAGCCTCCACTTCCTGATCATCCTTCCTGAAGGCATTAAATCTACTGAATGATATACCACAATGGGCTTGAATTATCCATGTTGTCTTCTGAGTGAATGTGTGAGAGCGTGTGTGGAGGAGATGGTTGGCAGAGAATGGGGAGTGGAGGTGATAAAGAGACAGAGGACAGGAAAGGGAAGATACATATGTGAGACTTGGGAGCAATAAGAAAGTTTGTGTATCCTTTGCTTAAATTCTTGGATCCCAAAGTGTCTGTCAGAAGTTTTCTTTTGTTACAACCATATCACAATTCAAGTTTGAAAGATATTTTGGTGAAATTGTCTTTATTTCCTTGATAATTTAGAGACATTCATGATGCAAGAGCCAAATTCCCAGCAAGAGTTAAGTAAACCTCAAACTTGGAAGGATGTGATTGGTGGATCTCAGCATAGCTCTTATGAGGATACCAATAAACATATTAACTCTGAGGTAAGTTATCCAGAGAGAATCGTAAAAATATTTTATTTTCTACAGATATAGTAAAGGAATGTTGGGACTCTGGTATATTTTCTTACATTTGTATATTCATATTCCATTTTAAGTTGTTTTGCAATTTGTTTACTAAGTAGCAGGTAAAACATGATTTTCTTCTACAGAATTTTTCCAGGAGTTTAGGATGTAAATCGCAAGATAAGGTGGTTTCATACTGAACTAGTATTTTGCATGATACGTTAAATCAATGATTGTCTATATGTAAACCTGGTTATATGCTGAGAATCCTACTAGGCCTCATAGTCTTTGTGTCATGGAATGTTTTAGAACTGCAGCCAGTATACCTAAGTTTTGCTTCTCATCATAAGTTCACCCTTTTATCTCTAAGAATAATGTATTTTAGACTCACCAATTACCTTGGCCTTGAATCTGAAAGACTTATCTAAAGATCTATAACCAAAATGAAATTTTAAAAACTTTCTAAGATATATTTTTTTATTTGAAAAACATTACTATTTGAAAACATAATTGGAAATAATATGCTTTGAAATATTTCTCAATTGGTATTTTATTGGTTGTACAAATATAAATATTATAGCTATACCAGATAAAAATAAACCAGTGTTTTTCTGATCTGTTCCATTATCACTGTATTTTGATAACCACACAGGGAATTCAAAGTTAACCCATGTTGAAACTGAATGCCCTTGGAAGGAAAGACAATTTCACAGTGCGTTCAAGCAGAAAGTATTTTACTAAATATTTGATAATATACTGGATATTGAGATACTGGGTTGCCAGTACTACTCTCTCCCTCACTTGGGCTCAGGCATTTCTTAAAGTGTACCTACCGAAAATTATGATTAGGTAAACCTGTTTAGTTTATGACATTTTGGAAGGAAAATATAACTGCACCTATCACAGATATAACAAGATAGATTGTCCCATGGGCTTGAAGTAGAGAGAAGAGAGATTGATGTACCAGTTTTTTTGAACCTTTACTCCTTTACCCTATGCTTATGCTTTTGCAATTCTACTCTTATTTTGCTTCCAAAAATGTTAACAAATGTGAAATATAGTCAAGCATGGGAGCGCAAGAACAAGAAGGGACAAGAAAATATTGATTCTGATGAATCATTTTCAAATTTTCATAAAACAGAATTTTTATATATCATAACTGCAAAATTGAGAGTATCAAAAAGATAAGAGTATTCATAGAAATTGAAAGAGAAAAACAAGGCTTCACAAATATGTATATTAAAGAATAAAATGTAACTCCTTATGTTTACTAACAGTTTTTAAAACTGAGTTAAAAAGCAAGTAAACTATCTTAGAGGAGGCCCTTAGTCAAGATTGGGGAGGACACCCGGAGAATGAAGCTTGGAGACAGGTTGAAGATGAAAACGGATTGACAGCTTCTATAGCAATGAGAAGAGAAGGAGATGATAGGGACTAGGAAATTTCTGGCTGTCTCTTTTTCTTTCTTCCTTTATGTCTTCACTCCCCTTCCAGCAGACAGGTTCTTCCTCCCTTTTGCCCGTGACAGCTCCAGCAGTGGTGGCAGGAATCCTATCATGGTCCTCAGTAGGGATATTAATATCCCTTTCCTTACTCTCACTCCCTCTCTGCTTGCCTATTGCAGATCTCTTTCCTCTGCCACCTGGTATTGGCATGAGAATAGAGGTAGGGGAGTGGGGCTAGATAAAATGCTTCAAAGCAAAGTGGTCTCAGTAGCACAGCAGTAGAGACTTTTAATGTGAGGCCTGCAGTAGAGAGGGAAAAGGAAAGGAAAAGGATAGGAAACAAGGAGGGAAGGGGCATGCAAGTTCTTCCTTTATGGGAGGCATATGGAAAACAGTAACATTTAAGTCAAAGACTGCCTATCTGGGTTATTTCAGAGATAATATTTTGAGAATGTGGGTAGTATTTTAAACTAGTTTGAGAAATGAGCATTCACGTGATTAAAGCATTTAACAAAATTAGATTGTTCCTGTATAACCACTGTCAGATTTACCTAACTTTCCCTAATTTGCTTCAGCAGGATATTGTTGAAATGGTGTCTTTAGCTGCTGAGGAATCATCTTTAACGAATGACTTATTTGCACAAGAAATTGAATATAGTCCAGTTGAATTGGTAAATATATGTATAGTCTTGGGGATGTTCTTAAAAACTTCATTCCTAAATATTTTTAACACCTTATTTATCTGAAACTTGGCTTTTAAAGCTGTCATGTTACTTTCTGAATTTATAATTTAAATTTGTGATTACAACAGAGATGTTTGTGAATAGTTTGATAAAATATTCTGAATTGCTCTGATTTTTTGTCTTTCTTTAATTTCTTTTGAAACTTCAAATACTTTTAAGGGAAAATGTGAGATTTTTGTGCTTATCAAAAGTAGTGACAGGATTTAGAATGTTGAGAATCACTGTTTTAAATTATTGGTATAACATCTCTAGAGAAACAGAACTATATTAAGAGTATGGCCTAGGGCATTTGAAATTTTATCTTATTTACAACAAAAATTGTAGGTAATTTTTCCTTTAACATTATGTGGCATGAGGCTTGTGTCTATACAAGGCTTCTGGAAATTTGAAACAAAATCATCTGGTAGTCAGAGGGCCACATGTCAATAGCAAAGACAGAAGTCAAGTCTGATTTACCTGACTCCCGCTTGTTAACTGTCTTATTTCTCTGGTCTTGTCCCAGCATACTGAAAACATTTTTAAGATTGTAAGGAATTTTAGTAAAAGTTTTTTAGTAAATAATATAAAAACACCCAGTAAGCCTAATGTTAATTTGTTTCTATAAAATTATCTATATAATGAGTTCCAAGACTATTTGATTGTTTTTCATACAAGGAAAAGAGACCGAATTCTCTAGATAATCTAGGGCAGAATAAATTACCTGAACTTTTTACCTGAAGTATCCAAACAGCTGAGCCAGAAGTGGTTGATTCATTCTTGCTATTCACTTTGCTTCTATAGATGCAGGTTATTTTCATACATGGTCAAGCAAACCACAACACAGCACAAGTTCAGCTGTTTTAATAATCCACTGGGCTTTCTACACAATAGATTCAGCTGTAGGGTGTCCAGATAGATCAAGTAGACAGGCTTTAGCAGAATGCACAGACTATTTCTTCTGAGCCTTTCTCTGGTTAGTTTAGTTGTGCATTATAGGTGAAGCGAGAGTCTCATGGACCTTTAACAAAGAGGTTTTTACATTTCAAAAACTGCATTTGTTTATTTAACAATAAAATAAACATTAATAAGTGGGTGTCCTCATTTATCCAAGGACAGACCAGAAAAGAATAATCATAAATTGTAGCTGGAGGGATTTGGAAAACTCTCCAGAATACAGTGACCATATTTTCAAATTAGTCTCTTTGGGATATAAGAAAGCATATAGCATAGGCAGGCCCAGGTAGCTGGTATAGTTGGTGGAAATGGGGACTCAGTAGTTCACAGGCTGAGTCAAAGAGTCCCTTTAGCCTCACATGATTTAAAATGTCATGCAGAATATTCTGGTGCTTTCTCTAATTGTCTTGGAGTCTATGAAATTAAAAGCACTTTTAGCAAGTGTCTGGGCTCCTATACATGAAGGCTAGACAAACAGTGGACATGTGATGAGAGTGACACAGATGCTTTTGGGCCACATGGTCAGAATTAGCTTAGGAAAAATTACAAAGTAGGCCAGATTTGTGCCACTTCCCTTCCCCCAACCCCTTGTAAGTCTACTCTTTTATCAGATTCATGAACACCTTTCATATGCCCAGTTTCTGCTCTAACATCATAAGGTGTTAGTTTGTAAGGGATTAGAATAAATTCTTGCAAAGAATTTCAACTACCATTTTTAAATATTGAGGTATTTCTGAAAGTGGTTAAGCCTTAAATACCAAAAAAAAAAAAAAATCTATTTAGATAACAATGACAGACAATCAGGCAGTGGGTTAATCTTTTTTGGACAAGCCATCTCGAAATCTGAAAGATTTCTAACCCAATTGTACACAAACTACTAAACAGCAGTTATGTTTAGAGCTTCCATTACCGGGTAAGTTCAGATAAAGGCCTTTACAATGCAGAAATAACTGTATGTTTACTCCTGTCAACTGAGTTCAGATTGACCAGAACTAGGATAGCCCTAGGCAAAAGTTGTTGTGTTTCCTAATTTTACTTTTCAAAGTAACCGAAAGGCCCTGGGCACATTACCAGATAAAGATGGCAGAATCTCCTATTTTGGAGCCTCTTATCAGAAGACACCCTGGAGAGTATGGGTATAATTGTGCAAAGGTGGTTTATATTTGTATGTTAGCCTTATTCTCTTTATAAATAATAAAGATTATCAGCTCTTTGTCAGGACCCATTGTAATAATTGTGTTTCTTGTAGAAGCTAACGCTATGATTCATGAATAGTAAGTGTTTAGTAAAATTTGCTTAAATTAAATATTTTATTTATCAATCATTCAAACAGGAGTCATTGAGGAATGAAGAAAATATTGAGACAGAGAGATGGAATCGAAGAATACTTCAGTTGTTAAATCATTTACGGGTAAGATGCTAGGGTTTGTCAACCCTATTTTTATTTAAAAAAATAAGTAAATACTGACTTCAAGCTTCTAAATATTAATGAAAACGCAGTAATTTTCCTTATTTTTTTGAGGCCAAATCCCACTAGAGTGCAATGATTTTCAGTATACCCAGGGCTAAATATAAAAGTTTGGTTTTGGTGCCTGCATATTCTAATCAACTTCTTACCCACACTCATACCCTTAGATATCTATCTATTCTGTGTCCCATTCTCATTTTTAGCAGGATACCAACTAATTCTCAACATGAAACTTAGTTGATAGCAGTTCAAGAGTGACAGCTCAAATAATTTTTCAATTTAATTTATATTTTTATCAAAATAATACATGCATATTATTTTAAAAGTTCCATAGCACCATGCAATAAAGCTGAAAAGACAGAAAGGCCTTTGTCCTACCCCTCCTTTACCTAAGTCCTGCTCACCAGAAGCAACTACATTAAGCGCTTCTTTTAGTATTTATATCTATATTCTTAATAAACATGCTTTTAGTGCTCTTTCTTGGTATTTCAGCTTTAAACTTTACTGAATTCTTTTGACAGAAAACAAAAGTTTAACTTAGTTACCTTCCCCTCCCTACTATACTTTTAGCATAGTGTTATGTGTTTACAGTGTTATATTTGTAATAGTTATGATGCAGGTTTGATTGTGACAGGAAGCCAAAATACTAATGACTTAAAAAAGATAGAAATTTGTTTATCTCTCAGGTAAAGGTTCAATCTGGTATGGCAGCTATGCTCACAAAGTTGTCAGGGACCCAGATTTCCCTTGTCTTCTTAAGATCCAAAATGGCTAACTACCCACCAGGTCTGTACTCCAATCAGCAGCAAAGTTTCCTTTAACTGTATAACCCAGAAATTGTATCACTTTTTTTTTTTAATTTTTTTTTTTTTTTGGACAGAGTCTCGCTCGGTCGCCCAGGCTGAAGTGCAGTGGTGTGATCTCTGCTCACTGCAAGCTCTGCCTGCCGGGTTCACGCCATTCTCCTGCCTCAGCCTCCAGAGTAGCTGGGACTACAGGCGCCCACCACCGCGCCCAGCTAATTTTTTGTAGTTTTAGTAGAAATGGGGTTTCACCGTGGTCTCGATCTCCTGACCTCGTGATCCCCCCCCGCCTCGGGCTCCCAAAGTGCTGGGATTACAGGCGTAAGCCACCGCGCCGGCCAGAAATTATATTATAACTTTTAACACTTCATTGACCAGCACTTAATCCCATTACCGCATCTAGCTGGGAAATGTAGTCTTTATTTGGTAAGCTTAGTCCCAGCTAATAATTCCATTACTATAGAAGAAGAGAATGGAAATTAAAGGACAACTAGCAGCTGCTGCCATAAATACTGTATAAAAATTAGTTTACATTGAAGCTTCATAGTGTGATTACATTTCTTGTCAAGTTTATGATTGTTTTGTCATTAGGCTTTTTTCAAGTTAATCATTACCTCATTTTTTTTCATTTGCTCAGTCTATAAACCCATTTTAATTACTTTTCCAAGCTCAGACAATATGACCAAACTCTGACAAAAATACCATTTTTATGGTTTTATAATATTTTATAATATCTCTTATCAAGTGATCCATCAGTTCCTTTTTTTTTCCTTAAAGGTATCTCTCTGGGGGTTCACCATCCTCTTGTTCTGATTGATACAAACCAGTTGCTCTTTAGGTCTGCTCCATAGTTTTTGTCTTGGGATATTGCTTTGTCATAAACATGAGAATTTGTCTCTTTCCTGTATGTATTATTTCCTCTGTGGTTTTGGGTGCTTTGATCTTCCTTTATCTTAATTTTTTTGGTGGTTAACATCCTTTCATGATTTCTCGAGATAAATAGTTCATAAGAGATAGAGATCCTCCATACCAGCCTGAGCATTTCTTTTACCTTTAACATGACTGTCTGTAGACATAAAGTTGAAAATATATTTCTCTCAGATGTTGAAGGCTTTGTAACATTGCCAAGATTCTTGTGATGTTATTGAGAGGTCAGATGTTGCCTTAGTTGGTGATCCTTTGTAAGAAATCTATTTTCTTTCTGGAAGCTTTTGATCTATTATTATTATTATTATTATCCCTGGCACTCTGGAATTTCATGATGTGCTTTGGGTTTTTTTTTTCTTTCACTTGTTGTGCTTACCATGTAGTGTGTTCTTTTATATGGAAATTTCATGTTCCTGAGTTTTAGAAAATTTTTAAAAATTTCTTGAACTTTCTCCTTATTACTGTTATTTTTTACAGTTTTTCATAGAGTCAGGGTCCTACTGTGTTGCTCAGGCTGGTTTCAAACTCCTGGCCTCAATTTCCTTGTTATTTATCTTCCTGAAGGGCCAATGGGTCAGATGTTGGATGTCCTGAACTGCTCCTTTAATGTTAAAAACATCTTTTATCCTCTATATTAATTTCCTTTTATTTGTGTTTTTCTACTCTCTAGATTTCTTCAACTTTGTCTTCTAGACTTCACTGAATTTTTATATCTGCTTTCACCTTTTTGTTTTCCAGGAGTTTTTTCTTGTTTACTAACCTTTTGTTTTATAGCATCATGATATTTTTATTTAATTATTTAATTAGGTTTTTAAGCAGCTTTGTTGAGATATTATTAACATGCAGTAAACTATTTCTATTTAAAGTATGCATTAGATAAGTCTTGACATATGCATACAACTGTAAAACCTTCACCACAATCAAGGAGTAAACATATCTCAAACCAGAAAAAGTTTCCTTGTGCCCCTTGTGAATCCCTCATTTGCATACTTCCAACTGGCACCCCCATTCCCAAGCAACCACTGATCTGCTTCCTCTCACTATTATCCTAGCCATTTTTCATGGATGCAATGAAAAACTTCTTAACTTCAGAGATTGCACTTCTGCTCCCTGCATTATCTTGCCTTAGTGATGTTATTGAATGCATTCCTTTTTGCTGTTTAATATTAGAGATTTTACTCAAATGTCTTGTAGATCCTAGGATTATCTGTTTTTATTTAAGTAGAGACACCAAAAAACTGATTGGAAGTTATATACGCATGAAGGCTTGTAGACTTGTGGTCTTTATACTGAGGTCATTGGGTGGCACCCCTCACCTTCCCCAGATTGTATTATGTAACTGGGTTTTGTTCTCCCTTAGAATAGTTGGCTTTTCCAGAGTAATCTTTAAGTCTACTGCCTAGGACATGTAAGCACGATGCCAGTAGCTCAGGAATCAAAAGGAGATAAAGGAGAGGCTAGTTATCTCACTGTTCAGAGTGTAGAATTTCCCTTAATCCCACTGTTTGTGGTATGACACTTCACCATCCACAGCGCTAGTGCCTTAAGTCCAAAGCCTCAATGCTTGGTATCTCCAGAAGGGCAACGTCACACCTTCTGCTATGTGAGTAGTGGTCTCTGATTCTGTGAGGTGGTGGAGTGGACAGAAGGGCTAACTGTTCCTAAGTAGGTTCTCAAGGAATTCTCCTGTTTTCAGCTTAATCCCTCTCCCCAGTTTATGATACACTGATGTCTCCAATTCCTGAGCTTTTCCAAGCTCAGGAATTGGAGCTTGTATCTCACTCAGATCGGCTTGCTTTTTGCTGGCTTCCCCGCTGCCAGCATTTAGGATTCAGTTGTCTCTACTCTACTAAGTCAGTTATGTCTTCCACTTTCTTTGTCTTTGTCTCCTTCCTTTGTCACTTTTTCTTCCTTTACCTTCATTTCAGAAAGGTTTCTGAAGGGAACACAAATAAACACTTATGTTTAATCTTGCATATTTGTCCCTTTAGGGTTTTTCAAAAGAATTCTTGAAATTAAAAAAGCTGTCCTTGTTCTCTCCCGGGAGGAAAAAGCCATCCAATTCTCATCTTTTCTCTCAAGGCAGGGAATAAATGTAGGCTGGATATGCCATCTTTGAAAGGTTACTCACCCTGGGCTATACCTTTGGTTAAGATAAAGTATGATAATGTATTTAATTTATAAATTTGTTGAATGTTATAGACAAGCAAAACCTTGTATATGGTATTTCTAAATATGCTTCACAACTATCCGAGGAGTATGATACTCCTAGGGACATTGGCCAGTATTCACTACAGTGTTTCTTTCTTTTTTTTTTCTTTTTTTGAGATGGGGTCTCACGTCATCCATGCTAGAGTGCAGTGGTGTGATCTCGGCTCACTGCAACCTCTTCCTCCTGGTTTCAAGCGATTCTCCTGCCTCAGCCTCCCAAATAGCTGGGATTACAGGCACATGCCACCATGCCCAGCTCATTTTTGTATTTTTAGTACAGACAGGGTTTCACCGTGTTTGCCAGACTGGTCAGGAATTCCTGACTTCAAGTGATCTGCCCTCCTTTGCCTCCCAAAGGATTACAGGCGTGAGCCAAGGCACCTGGCCACACTGCAGTACTTCTAACTAAAAAATTATACTTCTCTAGGAATCTGATTCCAAATCCTAGTCTTCATGAAAAGAATTATCTTCATCCATAATTAAAATACTTTATTGTACCTCAGTTATTTTCAGTAGGTACACAGATGTCATATAGTGAATCCGACATCTTTTTAATCTGTGCAAAGAAATTGGGAGTTGTTTACATAGTCATAATCCCCTGACACTGAAACTAGAGTTGTTTATAGTCAACACCAACACTAGTACCTTTAAGTAGAAGAAGACTGATAGGCTGATCATTTTCACTGTATTTGAAGCCTCCCAAAGTCCTGTGGATTTTTTTTTTTTTTTTGTCTCTGCAAATATAGACTAATTGCCCTTTGCACAGGAGCCATTTATGTTAACGTCCATTTTAAAAAGGTCTAACATTTGTGTAACACATTACAAATTTGTATAACATTTTGGAATTCTTTTGCATGCGTGTTCTTCACGAACCAAGCTTGTGTACAGTGACTTGTTTTGTTTTTATGTTTACTAAGGAGTCATTTCCCTTTTTCCACTTAAGGATTTTATAGTCATTTATCCAAAATGTTAATATTTTGTTGTTCATTATGCATTTATAGCTGGCTTTACTTCTAATGATCTTGTTTCCCTTTTATTTTTTCTTTTCTAACTATTTTCCCAGGAATCTAACAAGATGGGAATGCAGTCCTTTAGTCTGATGAAGCTCTTTAGAAATAGCGACCGAAAACAAGCAGCTGCCAAATTTTATAGCTTTCTTGTCCTAAGAAAACAGCGGGCTATCGAGCTGAGCCAGAGTGCTCCCTATGCAGATATTATAGCTACAGTGGGACCAATGTTTTATAACATGTGAAGGAAACCCAGACATATAGATTTCTGTCATCACTGGAATTGCTGTGTAGATTGTTCAGTTTAATGCAGAAGCCATCTGGAAGCAGCTGAAGGTCTGATCCATTTCATAGATAGGCTGACCTATTTCCTCTCTGTAGTTCAGAATAATCATAGCTAGAATTGGAAACCTACATGCTTACAAAGAAATACTTTAAATTCTGTTTTTTTTGTTTTTTTTTTTTTTTTTTAAGGACAAAGGACTCACTATGTTGCACAGGCTAGACTTGAACTCTGGGCTCAAGTGATTCTCCTGCCTCAGTCTCCTGAATAGCTGGGACTACAGGCACATGCCACCATACCTGGCTCAGAAGTACTTAATTATAGCTAAGTAATTTTTTTTTTTTTTGAGATGGAGTCTCGCTCTGTCGCCCAGGCTGGAGTGCAGTGGCCGGATCTCAGCTCACTGCAAGCTCCGCCTCCCGGGTTTATGCCATTCTCCTGCCTCAGCCTCTCAAGTAGCTGGGACTACAGGCACCTGCCACCTCGCCCAGCTAGTTTTTTGTATTTTTTTAGTAGAGACGGGGTTTCACCATGTTAGCCAGGATGGTCTCGATTTCCTGACCTCGTGATCCGCCCGTCTCGGCTTCCCAAAGTGCTGGGATTACAGGCTTGAGCCACTGCGCCCAGCCAGTTAAGTAATTTTTTTAACTTAGCTGATTTGAATATATAGCATTTATCATTTCCCTGACTTGAATGTTGCATTTAGCATACATTTAGTATGCATTTTTAAAATGCTATATGTTTTTGACAAACATTCAAAGATGTTTCTTAAAAGGCTATTTTACATTGGAGTATTTACTTGAATTTTGTGGGGTTAATGATGAAAACTTCCTTATTTCTACACAGACAGTTTATTTGATTGCAATGCATATCATCCTTGATTTGACCTAATGCTATGGTTTTTAATCCAACATTTTAAAATTGAAGAGTTACAAAGCTCATCTTTGCTTCAAATTACCTGTGTGGGTTTTAGTCTATTTATAGGTCATTTAACCTTTTAATTTACTATTTAATGATTATTATAATCACCATTGATGTGTCAGCAAAACTAAATCTGCTTTTTATGTTTAAAAAAATTAGCAGACACTTGTTCCGCATGTTGTTTGCAGCTACAGTCTGAGTAAAGATCACCAAAATAAATGTTCTTTTGCTTGGCGTTTACCAAACATTTTTGACGTTAAAACTGTTGTTTTCCTTTTTTCTTAATTGAAGTTTGAGTTAGGACATTTTCATATTATGCTCTGTGAGCACCATCATACACTGTAAAGTGAAGCCTATGGTACTCATTAAAATGTTGTTGTATATGGAAATATGCTGCAAACAACAAATTCTAAATAGCCTCTCTAAATGTATTAACTATAAATTTTAAATGGCAAAATTGCCTTTTTAAAATTTATTTTTTTAAATTAACATACAGAAAAATTGACTTCTTAATTTTGGTGCACAGTTCTGTGAATTTTAACATATGTGTAGAGTCCTGTAACCATCTCCACAATTAGTATTCCAGCAGTAACATCACCCTAAAAAATTCTCTGTATTATCCCTTTGTAGTAACACCCTTCCTCCATATAACATCTGGCAACCACTCTTCTCCATGACTACACTTTTGTCTTTTTGAAAATGTCATAAAAATGGAATCGTATAGCATGTAACCTTTCGATACTGGCTTCTTTCACTCATAAATGTTTTTGAGATTCATCAAGTGGTTGCATGTGTCAGTGGTTTGTTCCTACTTATTGCTGAGTAATATTCTGTTGCCTAGATATACCACGGTTTATTTATCCATTTACCCATTGAAAGATGTTTAAGTTGTTTCCAGTTTTGACAATTATTAATAGAGCTTCATACATCTGTGTACATTTTTGTGTAGATACAAGTTCTTATTTGTCTAGGGTAAATATCTAGAAATGGGATTGGGATTGCTGGGTCGTATAGCGAGTATATGTTTAACTTTAGAAGAAATTACGAAATTATTTTCCAGAGTGGATGTACCATTTTGCATTCCCAGTAACCATGTAAGAGAGTTCCAGTTGATTTTTTTGTTTACTCTTTATTTTGAGATAATTGTAGATTCACATGCAGTTGTGAGAAATAATACAGAGATGCCATATATCAGTTTACCTCAATGGTAACATCTTGCATAACTTTAGTATAATACACAACTAGGAAGTTGGCATGGACACTATCCACCCAGCTTATTCAGACATCACCAGTTTTATATGCACTCATTTTGTGTATGTATTAATTCTATGCAATTTTATCACATGTGTAGGTTTGTGTGGCCACCACCATAGTCAAGAAACAGAACAGTTCCATCACAAGGATCATTTGTGCTACCCTTTGTTAGCCACAGCCATCTCCCTCCTTACTGTCCTCCCTGGCTCCTAAAACCCACTAACCTGTTCTCCATCTCTGTAATTTTGTCATTAGCACAATTAACTTTTATGGATTAGCCTTGTATCCTAAGAACTTCCTAAACTCACAAATTAGTTCCAGGTGTTTTTGTTTTACATAAATGGAATTAAACAATATTTTGCCTTTTTTTTTTTTTTTTTTTTGAGACAGAATCTTGCCCTGTCACCCAGGCTGAAGTGCAGTGGCACGATCTTGGCTCACTACAGCATTGACCTCCTGGGTTCAAGCGATTCTCCTGCCTCAGCCTCCTGAGTAACTGTGATTACAGGGGCGTGCCACCATGCCCGGCTAATTTTTTTCTATTTTTAGTACAGATGGGGTTTCACCATGTCAGCCAGGCTAGACTCAAACTCCTGACCTCAATTGATCCACCCACCTTGGCCTCCCAAAGTGCTGGGATTACAGGTGTGAGCCACCACTCCTGGCAATGTTTTGCCTTTTGTATCTGGTTCCTTTCACCTAGTATAAAGGTTTCAGGTTTTATCCATGTTGTAGAATGTATCTGTACATCACTCCTTGTTATGGCCAAATAATATTCCATTGTATGAATATACCACATTTTGTTTATCCACTCATCAGCTGATGGACATGTGGATTGTTTCCACTTTTGAACTACTATGAATAATGCTGCTATCAACATTAGTACCTACGTTTTTGTGTATATAAGTTTTTATTTTTCTTGGTTATATACCTAGGCGTGGAATTGCCAGGTCACATGATAACTTTATGTGTAACTTTTTGAGGAGCTGTCAAACTGTTTTCCAAAGTAGCTGCACTATAGTACATTTCTACCAGCAATACATCAGAGTTCCAATTTCTTAATATCCTTGACAATACTTGTTATTGTCCCTTTTTAAAATTATAGCAATCCTAGTGAGCATCTCATGGTTTTGATTTGCATTTTCCTAATGACAAATTATGTTTAATATCCTTTCATGTGGATTTGTCATCTGATATTGGTCTGTATTTTTCTTTTACTGTCTTTTTCTGGTTTTGGTATCAGGGTTATACTGGTCTCATAAAATAACTTAGAAAGTGTTCCCTCCTATTCTATTTTTCTACAATAGATTGTGTGTATTTGTGTTATTTCTTCTTGAAATAGTTGATAGAATTCACCCATAAACAATCTGGATCTGGATATTTATATTTTGTAAAGTTTTTTTAACTATGAATTCAATTTTTTAAATAGTTGTAGGATTATTCAGTTATTTATTTCATTTTGAATGAGTTTGGGTAGTTTCTTATTTTAAGTAATTGATCTATTTCATCTACATTGGTGAGTTTATGTGTGTAGAATTGTTCACAGTATTCCCTTATTATCCTTTTAGTGTCTGTGGGGTCCATAGTAATAACCCCTCTTTCATTTCAGACATTGTTAATATGTTTTCTCTTTTCAGTTGTGCTAGAGGCTTATTAATTTTATTGATCTTTTAAAAAGATTTTCTCTTTTGTTTTTCTGCTTTCTGTTTCATTTCATTTATTCCTGCTTTTACATTTATTATTATTTTCCTTTGACTTGCTTTGGGCTTATTTTGCTCTTTCTAGTTTTATTAAGGTGGAGGCTTAGATAACTGATTTGAGATCTTCCCTCTTTTGTAATGTAAACACGTAAAGCTCTATGTTTCCCTCTAGGCACTGCTTTAGCTGCATCACACAGATGCTTATATGTTATATCTTCACTTTTGTTCTGTTAAAAATATTTTCTAATTTCCCTTGAGACTTGCAGGTCTTTCGCCTGCAGATTATTTAGAAGTATAGTATGTTCAGTTTCTAAGGAATATTTCCAGTAATTGGTTTTGAGTTTAATTCCATTATGGTGAGAGAACATGCTTTAAATGATTTCAATTCTTTTAAATTCATTAAGATTTATTTTATGACCCTATACTAACTTGAAAATTTGTGTATACGTTTTGACTCCCCAACAACTTAACTACTGATAGCCTACTGTTGACCAGAAGTCTTACCTATAATATAAACTGCCGATTAGCACATATGTTGTATATGTATTATATACTGTATTCGTACAATAAAGCAAGCTAGAGAAAAGAAAATGTTATTAAGAAAATCACAAGGAAGAGAAATATATTTTCTATTCATTAAGTAGAAGTGGATCAACATAAAGGTCTTCATCTTCATGGTCTTCACATTGAGTAGGCTGAGGAGGAGGAGGAAGAGGAGGGGTTAGTGTTGCTGTCGCAGAGATGGCAGAGTCAGAAGAAAATCCGCATAGAAATGGACACACACAGTTCAAAGCTGTGTTGTTCAAGGATCAACTCTGTTCTGCATTTGTTAGGTGGAGTGTTCTATAAATGTCAGTTGGACCTAGTTGGTTCATAGTGTTGTTTAGTTCTTCTACATCCTTGTTTATTTTGTCTACTAGTTCTATCATTTTTTATACTACTAGTATCTAGTATCATTTTTTATACTACTGATAAAAAATGTGTCTCCAGCTATAATTGTGGATCTGTTTATTTCCCTTTTCCATTCTATCAGTTTTTGCTTTATATATTTTGAAGCTCTTTTATTAGGTGCATATACATTTATAATTATTACATCTTCTTGGTTAAATGACCCTTTTATTATTTTATAATAATTATCTTTATTCCTGGTAATATTTTTTGCTCTGTAGTCTACTTTTTCTAATATTAATATAGTTATTCCATCTTTCCTTTGATTAGTATTTGCATGGTATATCTTTTTTTATCTTTTACTTTTAGCCTACCTATATCATTCATTATAGTTAAAGTGAATTTCTTGTAGACTGCATTAAATATTTTTCTTATCCATTTGGATAATCTCTATTTTAATTGAAGTGTTTAGATCACTTATATTTAATGTAATTATTGACATTTTTGGATTTTGGATTTTATTTAGGATTTTTGGATTTTTTTTTTTTTTTTTTTTTTTTTTTACTGTTTGTTCCCTTTAATTTTTATTCCCCTGTTTTCCCCTTTCTTGCCTTCTTTTGGAATATTTGGAATTTTTTGGAATTCCATTTTTACTTCTTTTTCTTTTTCTTTTTTCTGACAGAGTCTCACTCTGTTGCCCAGGCTGGAGTGCAGAGGTGCAGTCTCAGCTCACTGCAACCTCTCCCTCCCGGGTTCAAGCAATTCCTGTGCCTCAGCCTCCTGAGTAGCTGGGATTACAGGTACACACCACCCCACTCAGCTAGTTTTTGTATTTTTAATAGAGACTGGGTTTTGTATTTTTAATAGAGACCTGTTGGCCAGGGTTGTCTTGAACTCCTGGCCTCAAGTGATCCACCCACCTCTACCTCCCAAAGTGCTGGGATTACAGGCATAAGCCACTGCACCCGGCCCATTGTGGTTTTTTTGTTTTTTTTTTTTTACCATTTTTTTGTTATAGATTTTAAAAATAGCTATTCTAGGGGTTACAAAATACATACTTAACTTTTCATGCTCTACTTAGAATTGATATTTTACCACTTCAAGAGGAGTGTAAAAATCTTACACCATATAGGTCCCTTTATATTGTAAAGGAATATACATACTCCTCCTTTATATTGTACTTGTCTTATCTACTTACATTAAACCCCCATCAACAATTGTTTCTTTCAACTGGCAAACATATTTTATAAGATCAAGAGAAGATAGCCTATTAAATTTACCCAAATATTTACCATTTTTCTTCTCCTTCCTTCCTGATGTCCAAATTTCTTTCTAATATAATGTCCCTTTTGTCTGAAGAATTTAATTCAGTAGTTCTTTTAGAGCAAGTGTGCTGGCCATGGATTATCTTCATTTTCCTTAATTGGAGAATGTGTTTATTTCACTTCCTAAAGTGAAATTTCAAAAATTTCTAAAGGATATTTTTGCTGGGTTCAAAATCCTGGTTGACAACCCTTTAAGCAATTAAAAAAATTGTTCTATATTCTTCTGCCCTCCATGGTTTCTGATAAGAAATCCACAGTTATTTAAATTATTATTCCTGTATTCTTTTTTTTTTTTTTTTTTTTGAGACAGGGTCTTGCTCTGTCACCCAGGCTACAGTGCAGTGGTGCAGTCAGCCATGGCTCACTGCAACCTCGACCTCCCGGGCTCCAGCAATCCTCCCACTTCAGCCTCCCGAGTAACTGGGACTATAGGCAAACGCCACTACACACAGCTGATTTTTGTATTTTTTGTAGAGGTGGGGTCTTGCCATATTGCCCAGGCTGTTCTCAAACTCCTGGGCTCAAGCAATCTGCCTCTTGGCCTCCCAAAGTGCAGGGATTACAAGTGTGAGCCACTGCATCCAGCCTATTCCTGTATTATTAATGCATCATTTTTCTCTGACTGCTCTCAAGATCTTGTTTTGTTTTTAATTTTCAGCAGTAACTGAAAACTATTATTATTATCATTATCATCATTTGGTTTATCCTCTCTAGGGTTCACCAGAATGCTGGAGTTTGGAGCTTTATTTACTCTGTTCTGCTTTGCTGCCTACTTTCCACAGTTGAACTTGCATCTGGGACCAGGTGGTAGGAGGACAGAGACAAAAAAAACAGCAGGGACTCACCCTCCCTCAGGACTACAGCTACTTTTATTGAAGTAGTTTCTCCTCGCTCAGAGTTTTAGACACCTGTGTCTGCTGTCACAGACACCACTGCAGGATGGCCTAGAGACTGGATCATGAGACAATGGAGAAAAGATTTGAAAGGAGAAGAAAAATGATATCTCCCATATACTCTGAGCATCAGAAGTCCCTTTTCCTGATCTTCAAGTCAAAACTAGGGAGATTCTTTGGGAGCTTTCTGTTTATTGAGCCCCAATTGCAGATTTTGATCTGCCTTGAGACCAGGCCAGAAATTATAGGAATAAATAAAAATGATAAATTCACCAGTAGTTGAGTGGTAGGGTATGTCCAATTCTGGCTTCTTCCCCAATGTGCCTGCTAGTATTTTGTCTTCAGAATCCTCAAATAGCTGCTGTATACATTTTGTTCAGGTTTTATTGCTGCATTCTGTGGGAGAGTATGCTTAGCCAGAATTGGAATAAAATTGTTTTTGAAACTAAAAAAAAATTTTTATGTATTTTCAACTAGTCCAAAACAAAACAAAATTACTAATTTCTTAGGAATAATTTTGTTTTATACGCATAATCCTTATTTGTTGCAATTTACATTATAACTAAACACAGTTCTCAATCATCTGCTTCCTGATGCTAAAGAGAATACTGGCTAACACCATTCCACATGGGAGTAATGTGAGTGAAGGTGCTCTCTTACTTTGGGGAAGTTCCTTATGGAGATTTCTGGGAAATGTAGTCTTCTAAGTATCAAGCAAAACAAAACAAAAAACCCCACACAAAACCCCACACACATACACACATGAGGATGGGACAACCAGGCATGGTGACTCAAGCCTGTAATCCCAGCACTTTGGGAGGCTGAGGATTGCTTAAGACCAGGAGTTGGAGACCAGTCTGGGCAACATAGTAAAGCCCCATCTCTATTAATAAACAAAACAGCATGGGAACAGACAAAAAAAATTTTAATGACAATCTCAGAAATGTTCTCCTGCTAAACATATAATAATTACATGGCTTCCTTTGGTTTCGCTTTAAGTGTAAAAATGTCACTTATATAATTTCAGTGAGCGTTAGAGCAGATAAAACATTTTATCAATTAACTTGCTAATATAGCGTTAGGTGTTTTGGACAGAAGGCCTCAACATTTCACATGGCTTTTTCAACTCGTTTCCTATTCCTGCTACAATTGCTCTGCCATGTTTTTCTAGAAAACATAATAATGGCTATCTGATAGGATACAGTTTAACTGAATCCAGGAGAAAATAGAATCAATGTCTCCTCCAAAATTTATTAGCATTTGTTGCAAAAAAGTAATGGATTTATTGCAGCTCAGAGATATAGGAAAAGATTTGACTGCGAAAAGCAACAGTAAATTTAAAATAATTATTTTTTCATGTACATTATCAATATTAACTATTTCTCACCAGGCCAGTACTGCAGAGTCATGATGTAAATCAGCGAAGGCACTTCACAAATTCTTCTCTTGGAGAAGTCAGCTTGGCGCAGACAGTGGAGGGTACCAAGTTCAGCACCAGCGAGAGTAAACAGACGTAAGGACTTAAGAACCTTAAGAGACTTAAGACAAAAAGACTTCCAGGATGGCATCTGGCCGAGTGTTCCCATAGGAGACTGGGGCTGGGCACAATGTGTGCTTAGTCAATATTTATTGAGCTCCTACTATGTTAGGCATTGCTCTGGACACTGGAAATACAGCAAGGGAAAAAAACAAAGTGCCTTCCCTCGTGAAGTGTACGTTCTAGTGGGAGTGACAAATGACAAATAGTAAATATACACTATGTCAGCTGGTAATTCAATATAGCAAAACTAGGGGCAAAGGAGATGGAGAGGAAGGAGTTAGTATTTTATGTAGAATGGTTAAGGAAGGCCTCCCTGAGACAGTAACATTTGAGCAGAGACCTGGAGGAAGGGACGGATTGAACCATGTGGCTCTCTGGCATGCTCTAGGCAAAGGGGACAGCAAATGCAAAGACCCAGCAGTGAGGCCTCAGCAAGAAGGAGAGTTTGATGGGAGAAAAGTGAGTGATGGGGAGAGCCATGTAAGATGAAGTCAGAGAGCTGGAGTAAGATAAGGGCATGTGGTGGAGAGTGATACAGAAAACCACTGGATGGTTACAGAAAACCACTGGATGGTTTAGAGCAGAGTAATGACAGATCAGACAAGGCCGGTTCAGAAAGAAGGAGCCCATTCTCACTCACCTACTCCCTGGAGCTTCCCTGCGATATGAAGCCTTCCACTCCCCAGCAGGGAGCTGGGCTCTTTGCAACACCTACTAGCCTGGGGAGCCCCATGAAGCAGATAAGAAACCAAGCCCAGAAGGTGAGTTAACTTATAGAAAGTTGTATGGCTAGAAATGGAAGGGCTAGGCAGAAAATCCAGTTTTTTGGAGTTTTTGGTCTTCTTGTTTCCCCTGTGATATCAGATGGAAGACAGAGAGAAAAGAGCCACAATGAACATTTTAAGTTGTGATTGCTTATCTCTCCGAGATCTTTCCAATGATTCACCTTTTTACTACTTCAAAGGAAAACATTTCCATTTTCAGATACTTAAGATTCCTGCTATCATTTTTAGTAGCCCAAGTGCTTGCCATTCACATTAAATACCCCTGGTACTCAGACTTGGTTTGGGCAATGAAAAATGTTCCTAAAGGCTTTTAGATAAAAATTACTATTTAACTAGAGCCAACTATGTGCCAGGGAGTGAGACTGGTATCATCACCGCATGTTACGGAAGAAAAAGCTGAGGCCCAGAGAGGTGAAGGGACTTACACAGGGTCACACAGCTGACCAAGACTCTTTCCACCATGCCCGATCGATCGCCCAGCTCAAAATACCGGCTGGTGTGTAGGTGGGAGTCCCCGTTCCCCATGTGCTCGTTGTCTCTGCTCCCAGGCCCTGTAGAGCAAGATACTAACTATCTCTTTAAGAAGGAAAGTAAAGACAGGCCGCTTACGCAGCTGCCGGCGAGCCGCCGACTGGCTGGTCCCCTCCATCCACCTCACCCTCCCCGCCCCTCCCTCCCGGCAGCCCCAGCCCCGGCGAGCACCAGCTAGCCGCCTCCTGCAGGGGCTCGGGAGAGCAATTCGGCGGCCCCGGCAGGGCAGCTGAAGCCATGGAAGCCTCCGCAGGTGATGACAAGGACCCCGGGGACCTCCAGGCCCACCGCCCAGCTGCACCCGCCGCAGTCCAGAGTGCCAAGTGCCAGGGGGTGGGGTGGGGGCCGCGGGCCGCGAGGAGGAGGGGACCGAGCGCCAGGCAGGCAGCCTGCCCTCCAAGCCTTCTGGCTGCAGCGGCCCAGCTGTCAGCGGCCGGGGGCTCAGCTGCCCGGGTGTCCCCCGCCCGTGCTCACCCGCCCCGGTCTATCTCTTTTTCCTAACCCCGCAGGTCGCTGATCAGGGCCAGGCGGCTGCAGCAGCGACTGCAGAGGCGCTGCGCCAAGCCGGGCCGGAGTGGTGCGAGCCGGCTGGGCTGCGGAGGGCGAGTGGACTCAGGTGAGGAGGCCGCGGCGGAGCGGGGAGCTGGCCCTGCGCTGCACCGCGGCAGGTAGGGGCCGCTTGCAACCGTTCGCTGCGGTAGAATCCCTTGGAGGGCACCAGCCTAAGAGGGGTTAATCGTGACTCATTCTTACCCTCCCTTCATTCCCCTACATCCCTTTAAGCGCTTCCCTCCCTCCCCCTCCTTGAAATGTACGAATTAGAGGGTGCTGATTGCAGCAGGGAAGATGCCCAAAGTGGGCGATTAGCAGGTTTTTAGGGAACCCACCCCCCAATTTTTATTTGTCTTTCTCTTCTGGGATTTGGCAAACATTTAAGCTTCTCATTTCCTTCTTCGAGGAGGAGGAGCAGGGGTACCTGGGGATGGGAGAAGGATGGAACCCCACACCCACCCCAAGGTCAAGTGCCAGTGACTGCTTCCGTGCCATCTTTCCCTCTGAGAAGCATCAGGGCCCTGCAGTAGATCTGGGGGAAAAAATGCCCATAAGTCCTAGAGTGGACGATCTGAGCCTCAGTCTCCCTGGAGCTTCCCTGGGATATGAAGCCTTCCACTCCCCAGCAGGGAGCTGGGCTCTTTGCAACACCTACTAGCCTGGGGAGCCCCATATTCCTTTTCCCAACCCTGCAGACTGAAGGAGAGGCCGGTCACATGCTGCCTGTTTCCTCTGCCTTCTCTGCCCATCTGGTGGTGTCAGGATGGGCTGGAGGAGCTTCTCAGAAAAAGGTGATCTCTGCAGGCAGAGTTGTGTAAGAAAAGTGCCAGAGATCGGGATTCTAGACCCTTAACTTGCTAGTTGGCCACAAGTAGCCATCTTAAAATTCTTCAGGCGTGGGTGTCTGTCTGCTCATCTGTTAAATGCAGGAATTGGAATAAATGATCTGTATAATTTTAGTATATCACTCAAGCAGCTTTTACATGTCAGGGGGACCCCTCTGCTAAGGCAATTTAAATTTGGGTCCATGAAATAACTGGGGTTTCCTCAGTTGATCTCTTTCAACTCTGACTTCTTAAGTGAAACACTGACCTTGTGGGCCTGAAGGAACTGGAGGTGCCAGACAGTCTTATGTTGACATGCCTGAGCTGCCAAGTGACTTCCCTTCCCCCAGCTTCAGTTTCTCCATCTGTAAATCTAGGGGTACACCCCACAGAGGGCTGATGTGAAAATTAAATGAGATGTATGTGGAAGCACCTAAAATAGTGCCTGTGACTGGCACATAGTAGGTTCTCAGGAACTCAGGACTTGGGAGATAGACTGGGGAAAGAGAAAAGGTGGCTGCTTTTAGTCCTTTTCTCCTGCCCCTCCCCTGCCTGTCTCTTCCACACCCCTGCAGATGGTGTCCCTGCCAGGGGTAATGAATGCTGAAGTGTATTGGGCCACCAGGCTGAGGGCCTAGGCAGCAACATTTCCACTGCAAGGGTTGTGACATCATTCTAGCAAATGATGGTCCTAAGGAAGCCTGTAGCCCAGCATTGGGTCTGGAAAATCCTGGCATCCAAGGGCAGAGTCTCTGATGGAACAGAAGCAGCAGAATCTTGTGTGCTGGCAGCAGGGCAAAGATCAGGTCTTCCGGATCTCACACGAATCCCACTGTGGCTTTCTTGCCCTCCCTGGAGTGTCTCCCTAGAGTCACCCTGAGGCCAGGCAGTCAAGTATTTGGTGCCTGTATTTTTGATTCTTTATCTTCCTTCCTGCTGTCATTTTCAGCCTAGCACTCAAGCCTTTCTCACTCCTCTTTATTCCACAGATACTTCCTGCTTTTTGACAGCATGATAAAGGAGGTTATCCATAGGGTCGGGTGCGGAATTTTGCTGCTGCACCATTTGGGCCAAAAGAAGTTGTCATGTCCCCCTACCCCCACCCTAAATTCCTGTTCGGCAGAGACCCTGTCATTTTCCTTTCTGTGTCTCCAGTCTCTGGCCCATGAGTAGGCCCAAAGTAGGTGCTCCATAAGTGTTGAATGAAACAAACTTGAGGAAATTATGTCCCTAAGCCAGCTAGGTTAGGGAGAAACTGTGGGAATGTGTTGATTGTATAGGTGAAAGCCATTTTAAGTGTAGGACATCGTCCAGGTTGTTGGTTGTTATTGCTATTACAACTATTGTTATTATTGCTCTTGCTGGTGATTAACAGATGCTTTGCCTTCTCCTCTAGGGCTCCTGACTAGACCAAAAGGGGCCAGATGTGCCTGGGTGGGTAGTGATGTTGGCAAAAAGGGATCCAGATGGTGCTGGCTGGTGTGAGATGACTGTGAAGGGAGGAGGATTGGGAAGGGAATGATTCTAGCCATTTTCTGCATTTGAGGGAGGGAGCAGATAATTAGAATCAAGTGGGCCAACATGGATATTAACTAGAAAGTCAGGAGACCCAGGTCCCATGTCCCGTTGAACCACTGCTTTATTATGTGACCTTGGGCCAGTCAGGCCTCCCCTCAAGGCCTCGCTGTGCCCATCTATATAATGATGGGACTGGACTAAGTGATTTCTAAGACCCCTTCTGCTTCTGATATTCTCTCAAGTGGATTTTGTTAAATAAGAATCGGACAATTATTATTACCCTCAAAGTCATTTATGAAGTCCCAGACTATTAACTATCTCAGGTAATCCTTAAAGAAAAGTATGCCTATTTCAAAGATGAGGAGACTGAGGCTTGGAGAGATTAAGTGACTTGCTCAGGATTGCACAGTTAAAACTGTTACCTGACACCAGGTCTGTCTGGATCATCCTCTTCCAAAGGTTTCCCTGCCTCTTCATGCATACCTTGCTGATGCTGTGAGTTGTGTGTGCACTTGCAGGTGTGAATAGGGATTTGGAGAAGAAAAAGCTGTGAACAATTTATGGTGGGCGATCAGGCATTTCTCCCAGGTGATTGTTGCAGGGTATTTCCTGGTTGAAAACTGTGTGAGCCAGGAATGGAGAGTTTTCCTTTCACCATGAGCTCTGCTGTGCTGATGGTTGGTGGATGCCCCTTTACTGAGGATGATGGTTAGGCCTGAATGACAGTCAGGACAGATACACTTTTTTAGTCTTCTTATGTGTTGTGCTCTGTTTTACACAGGTTCAATAATTTACTGCTCAGATCATCCCATTATGTAGGCACTATATGTAAATTTACCCATTTGTATAAGTGAGAAAGCCAGGGTGGAGAGGTGAAGGGTCTTACGCAGAGTCATACAACCAGTGTGTCATAGAACCTAGAAAATGTTTAGCTGGAAGTGCACTGGACTGGGTGTCCAAAGGGTTGCTTTTAGTCTGAGCCCTCTCAATAACTGAGTAACCTTGGGTCAGCCAGTTTCCCTCCGAGAGTTCCCATCCCTCAAATGATCTGCATGCATTTACTGACTCTAAAAGGCCTACATGCAACCTTTTTCCAGTATTAGAGGTGGAGGGGATTCCTGAACTTGCTAAACATTGATCAGCGTTTGTCCTTATTTATTAGCTAGGCCCTGGGCTAAGTGCACACATGCAGGAAAGAGTGAATGGTGAGTCCTAGTTGCAGGAAGCTCATATCTAACAGAGGGAGACAGATACCTAAACATGCAGATATGAGAAAACATCTGGAAGCTATAAGATATACTGATATGTGTGTGATGGGGTGGGGGTACGGGGGAGGGGAATGATCTTTCCTACTGAGTAGGTCAGGAAGGCTTTAGAGAGGTGATGCCATTGTTATCTCTATTTTTGGCATTGAGCTTGTGAATAATAATTTAATAATAATAGTAAAGGGTTCTACTCGATTTAGAATGTTTCCAAACAGCCCTAAAGACTTGTTGGCTCCTGTCCTCATCGATACACAAGGTGGACACAGAGTCTGGGGGACCATCCAAGCTCACTCTGTAGCACAGTTTCGATGGAACTCTCCATTTGTCCCAGGTAGACCAGAACCTTTCCTGTCCTTAGAGACTTCTAGAAGCAGGATTTTGAAATTCCTCTGACAAAGACTGTCTTGTGCCTATAACCATCTGCTAGATTTGGGGAATTCTTCTTCATTTCTATTCTAGGCATCCCACCTGTCTGGAGGAACACCTAACACCTGAGAGGTGAAGTCATTTGCCTAAGATTACTCAGCAGGGCTTGGTTCATATCTCTGGCCTAATGGGGATTGCATTTCTAAGCCACATGGGGTCTTTCTACATTTAGGCCACCAGAGGCCCCGGGTGCCAGTTCTCCATTTGATGGGCAGCTGGTGCTGAGGGAAGTCTCAACGCAGGTGGTGTGAAGCTCAAGCCGAGGGCCTTGGAGAGGCTGAGGCCTGTGTGCCCCAGGCTGCTTTGCATTAATGGACAGATGTTTGTGACATGCTTGTCGCATGCTCAGCACTGTCCTCTGAATTGAGGTGCTGAGCCAACCAAAAGGGAGTGGCTGGAGAGCAGCCTGGCGCAGCCGGAAGAGCCAGCACTGAGGAGTCAGGAGACTTGGGTCCTCACCCCAGCTCTGCCATTGACCCTCTAGGTGGCCTTAGGTCAGACCCTTTGCTTTTCCATGCCTACAAAATGGGAGTCAGGAGTGATGATCTCTAAGAGCCCTTCTAGCTCTGAGTGGCTAACAATTCAGAAACTCTTTCTTCTTCTTCTCTTTCTCCTTCTCCTTCTCCTTCTTCTTTGTTGTTTGGAGGCAGAGTCTTGCTCTGTCACCCAGGCTGAAATGCAGTGGTATGATCTTGGCTCACTGCAACCTCCGCCTCCCGGGTTCAAGTGATTCTCCTTCCTCAGCCTCCCAAGTAACTGGGACTATAGGCATGTGCCACCATGCCCGGATAATTTTAGTATTTTTAGTAGAGACGGGGTTTCACCATGTTAGCCAGGCTGGTCTCGAACTCCTAACCTCAAGCAATCCATTTGCCTTGGCCTCCCAAAGTGTCTTTCTTCTGTTCTGTAATGACTTTAGGGGGTAGAAGGGTGGATAGGATACATATAATTGTAACTTGAGGAATAATAAATATAACAAGAGGCATGAACAAATGCTCTGTGGATTTGCTGGAGGGAGAGGGCTTGGGAAAGGCTCAGTTCAAAAGCCACCTCTTCAAAAATAGAATAATGCAGATATGGTTAGATGAAGTTATGAGTTTTTGTTTTGTTTTAACCAAGAGGAGTAACAGAAGATTGCTGTCGTACTGGTACAGGAAGTCTGTAGCAGAGCAGTGGGTCTTGGACTTAGATTTCACAAACATCAGTGCATTTGGGAATCCATCCTCAGTTAGCTAGCTTTTTATTTTACTAGATGAGGACATTCAGATGACACGTAGGGTTCTCTTTACTATCACTGTCATAAGAGAAATAACATTTTAATATTTCTATTCCCCCAAGTAATGAGGCCATATTATCAGGGGAAAAATGGTATTCCTTCAAATTGAATACATTTTGCTTTGTTAAAAACTCACTGCATTATCTGTATTTTCCTCATTTTGCCACAGACTAATGTTCTCATGTTTGGCTCTGAAGTTGGGCTGCTGGGTTTTTAATCTTGGCCCAGTTATTTTTTCCCTCAGAACCTCTGTTTCTTCATCTGTAAAACTGGGAAATGATGTTGTCTCCTAAGGTCATTAGGAAGTCTCTACACCAAAATGAAATATGGTAAGCAAGGGATGTCAAATGTAGTTGTCTACAAAGGTAAAACAGGCCGGTTGGGCTGTTTGGGGATTGTAGCAAATTGGAAAGTGCTTGCTTGAAAGAGGCAGCTGCTATCCTGCTCCCACCATTCTTGCCTACAAGAACATGTACCCAATGTTGTCAGATCTTCTGATTTATAAGATAGAAATCTGCATTTTTTGTGACATCTCCTAATTTTTAAAAATGTAGCTGATTAGCCAATATTTTTAAATGCACATATTAAAATGTGTGTGTGGCCGGCCGTCCATTTGTGACCTCAGATGTAAAGTTTTAGATGCTGGGCACATAGTGCTCAGTCATTATTGGCTGACCCGCAGATGAAGGCAGAGAAAGGAAAGAAGGCTGGAAAGGCAGCCTAGGCCAGGGAATGCCTTGTTTGCAAGGCTAGGGCATTTAGCCTGACTTTGGCAGCTTGTGATCTTCTGCTTCTGGCTCCTCCTGCCTCACAGGCCCTGGTGGTGTCCCTTCCCTTTCGGCAGCACTGTCAGGATTGAGTCTCTGAGGACGGAGGCCTCCAGATACCTCTGTACCCCTTGAAGCTGACCCTAGCCACACCTCCCTACCACAGGGTCTCTGGAAGCTTGGTCGGCAGCTTCAGAAGAGGGAACTTGGCTGGTGGCCTGTGCAGCCTGGCACAGAAGCCACCTGTGAGAAAGAGGGGTGGAGAGAGGCTCCTAGCAGGTCCTCAGTGGGTGGGGTAGTTCCTGTTCCTTGGGAGCCATGCCGGCCTTGCAGCAGCGCTTCGCCTCCCTCTCCTTGGGTTGTGCTGTGGTCTGGACAGCAGGCAGTCTCTCTGCGGACAGATCTCACACATGGTCCCTGCAGAGGAAAAGCTGGGATCTGGTTGCAGAGACAGCCTAGAGTATTCTTAAAGAAGGACCTCAGAGGAGCTCTTAATTAGCAGAAGGAACCCTACTACAGTTTCAGGGCCTTCTAGGATTCAGATTAAAGCCACTGATGACAGTTTACATTTTTTGTGGCTCCAATTAATCAAATATTCATCAAGCACCTGTCATGGTAAAGTTCTATTCTGGCCATGGTGAAGGAATTCAAAGAAGTATTTACATACATTCATTCAACCAACGTATACGGAGGATCTGCTCTACACACAGGCACCAAGATGTGGTCCCTACCCTCAGGGAGCTATTTAGCCTGGTTGGAGGGAAGGTATGTGGGTGGTGCACAGGGCCTAACACATAGAAATATTAACAACAGCTGCCCTTTGACTGTATGTCTTCTGAGTATGAGGTGCTAGCCCTCATTAGCACCTGTTTTAGAGGGTGGATGGGGATTTCATGGAATCTTCATCTAAAGCACTCAGCAGTGTGCCTGCCACACAGTGATACAGCTGCGTTATTGGTAGCCTGGAAAACTGGGCAGATGCAGAAGAAAGGCAACATACAGATGGGTCAGAGAAAAAAAGAAGCAGTCAACCAAGCTGGACCCACTTAGCATGTGTTATCCTTGTTTTTTTTTGAGACGGAGTCTTGCTCTGTTGCCCGGGCTGGAGTGCAGTGGCCGGATCTCAGCTCACTGCAAGCTCCTCCTCCCGGTTTACGCCATTCTCCTGCCTCAGCCTCCCAAGTAGCTGGGACTACAGTTGCCCGCCACCTCGCCCGGCTAGTTTTTTTTGTATTTTTTAGTATAGAC
>NW_012115366.1:3485913-3557750 GCF_000951035.1 Colobus angolensis palliatus | reverse complement strand
CCGTCTCAAAAAAAAAAAAAAAAGAAGTGAAAACTACCATTTGTTGAACACGTACAACAGGTGAGGCACTGTGCTGCTTGGTAAGATAGGAAGTTTTTTAACAGTTGAGGAAACTAGGACCACTAGAAGGAAGAAACTGGCCCAAAGTTATATAAGCACAAGGGGTGGGGTGAGGACTCCCACACAGGTATACAGAATGTGGCTACACTGTAGTGACAGAATAGTAGTTTTCAAGGGTAAAGGTATTCACAGTGCAGGCATGGGAGAGAGTGTGAGCTTCTGCATGCCCTGAGAGACAGACACCAGACCAGTCCTTGCAAGTGCCAGCAAGGAAGGCAAATTTTGGCTCAGTTCAAGGGATAAGAGGGAGAAAATTCTAAAAAAAAAAAAAAAAATTCTAGTAACAAAACAATGTGTTTTGAGAGCTGGCACCTAATCTCTGGGCTGCTCACATAGGGCTGGATGTTCTAGAAGGAATTCTTGCCATAGGATGCAGTTGGGAAAGGCTGTGCTTGATAGCTGTAACCCAGAGGATATGGAGTCCTAGTATAGGGCTGTTCACAGGTGAGGCAAGCAGTGGCTGCCACTGGCATTCCCAGGAGGAAGAATAGCTGTAGGTTGGGACTATCTGAGAAGGCTTCCCGGAGGAAGAGGAGGAACTAGAACGGGATCTAAAGAGCTGGCACTCAGGAAGGGAGCGGAGGAGGACTGTAAGGGCAGTGAACCTGAGGACACTGAGCTCTCTAGTCTGGCTAGGCCATCAGCCTGGTGCCCTTCAGCAAAGGGCAGCTCCCTGTCCTTTCTGGCTTTTAAAATGGTGGAAACAGAGGCACAGTAAATCCTGGGTCCTGCGTCTTTCCCGAAGCCTCATTAGGCAGCCAGTTTGGCACCACTTCCCCTGTCTTACTTCCCACACATCCCCTCTGTCTGCATTGTAAGATTCGCCTCCCTTCCAGCCTCCCTTTCAGAAGTGGCAGACTTTGGACATCAAGCCCCAGAGGGAGAAAGGGTGTGCTAAACATCACCTCTGCTGTGAGGCAAACGTCATGAGGCAACCTACGTCTTCCGACAGTAGCCACCTTCCTCACTTTTGGGGCTCAGAGCCAAAAGGGGAGGAGCCTCAGCTCCATCCATTTAAGCCGCCCTGGGCCTTCTGGGAACCATTCGCTGCTTTAGAGTCAGGCCTGGCTCATTTCCAGTTCTGTCACTTGTTAGGCTGGGACTTCAGGCAAATTGTGTTACCCCCTGGGCCATTTTCTCATCCGCCGAAGAGAAATCGATTATTCCTGCCTGAGAGGAGATGGGATGATCTGTTGCTGTCCCCTGTGGGAAAGAGCCTGGTATATAGCAGATGTCCCCACAAACACTGCTTCCTCCTGTCTCTATGGGCCTCGGTTGCTTTTCTGACCCTCTAAGTCCCGACTGTTGTCCAGGTTAATGATAACAGCTACACTACATGTCGGGCACAGGGGATATGTGACCTTATAGCATCCTCCTGACAGCCCAGGTAAGGAAAGCGTTATTACAGAAAAGGAAGCTGAGTTGTAGGAAATTTAAGCAATTTGTCCATGGTCCCACAGATCTTGCACGGTGCCTGAGCTACCAAATACCTGATTCCAGAGCCCAAACTCTCCCTGCCCTTCATTTTGCTTTCTCATTCTCTTCCTCTCCCCATTTCTGTTCTCTTAGGCCTGTGAATGTGCATTCCTTCCTCCTCAAAGCTTAGCTGGGCTCTTACACCAAGGTTGCTAGCCCTGCACCTGATAGGAGTGAGGTGGCCTAAGAGCTAGAGAAGGACATTTTGGTGGTTTATGACTTCAGAAAAGTCCCTGAGTGACCCTCGAACGTGTTCTACCCCAGGTCAGCAGTATTTCCTCCCTGCCATTCCTTTCTACCTCAATTACTTTTACTTGCCCTGTTCCCTCTGGCTGAAATTTTCTTCCTACTACTACTGCTATCTCGTCATGTTCAGATCTGTCTCAAGGCCCGGCTCAAAAACTGTCTTTCAGGGGACCCCCTTCCACTCCCACAGCTCCTTCACAGAGCCCAGGCTCTTAGTCACCAGTCTAAGCTCTGTGCTCTCAGAGGATGGAGAGGACCTGACCCCTCCACACCCTCCTATTCCCTGACTGCAGAGACCAGCCCTCCCAGGGCCCAGATTGGAGCTGTAGACCATTTGAGCCAACTCTCTGTGGCTTCCTTCTGGAGAGCCCCTTCCCCCTCCACAGGACGGGGGCTCCTCGCTCTGGGGCCGTGTGCCTAAGAGAGAAGGCCTCAGAGGTTGTTAGGCCTGGCGGAGGTCGGTGTTGTGAGGAATCCCTGAGGCCAGCCATCCAGATGAAAAAGACCAGGATCCAAGCCCGGGCAGCACTGGCCCCCTTGCCCTGCTCTCTGAGTGGTTGGGAATGGAGAGCACAGGCTGGAGTTGGATACGCTTGGACTGCTGTCTTGGTATCTGCCATGGACTGACTTTGTGACTGGGCAAGTCACTTAATTTATCTGACCCTTAGTACCTCAATAGTAAAAATGGGCATCATAATTAGAACCCAGGCCTCCTGACAGCAAAGCTGGCATGAGAATTAAACTAGATTAGAAATCTTCTATGTGTAAAGCCCCTACCTAGCCCAGGGGCTTTATTTATTAGACACAGTAGGTTCTTACTAAACGCCAGTACCCTTCCATCCATATTGTATAGGAATCACTTTATAACTTCTCTACTTTCCCAAAGCGCCAGCACATCTTCATTTCATAGTGAGTTCCCTCCTCACTGGAGGTATTCTAACTGGGTCCGGGTGACTGCAGAACAGGAATGTTATTCCGAGAAACAGAACTTCAGTCAGGTGGATGTTGGGCTTTGAAACCTTCAGATTCTTTCCTGTCCAGCATTTTTGCGGTTCTGTGAAGACTTGACTCAGATCTCGTTGGCCAATTATTAGAAATCAGTTGGGGTTCAGCTTGGATGTCTGTTTTGCACAGATAAAAAGACAGAATTCTGCTGGAGTTGTGAACTAATTGAAGGCTTTCTCCCAAGAGGTGGCAAGGGTAGAAACAAAATCAGGCCCAGGAGGAAGGACTCCAAGGGATCCTGTGAAGGGAATCTGGCTGGGATATTAGGGGCATGTGGCTAAATGTTTAGATCGAATTTGGGGAAGGCTCTACCAAGGCTGCTAGAAATAATTTCCTGGGGCAAGGATTGTTTGGTTTGTCTCTGAATCCCCAGTGCCCAGCACAAACCAGGTACACAGGAAACATTCTAGAAAAATGTTGAGTGAGTGACAAGAAGCTTTGGTGTCCCTATCAGATGGAATCCTGGGTTGAGGGATTCCTTGGGAGTGGAAGCCATGTGGGAGTTTCGTACCCTGTGTGTGTGTGTGCCTGTGTCTGTGTGTATCTGTGTCTGTATGTATGTCTATGTCTGTGTATGTGTGCCTGTGTGCGTGTCCATGTGTGTGCCTGTGTGTGTGTGTGCCTGTGTCTGTGTGTATCTGTGTCTGTATGTATGTCTATGTCTGTGTATGTGTGCCTGTGTGCGTGTCCATGTGTGTGCCTGTGTGTGTGTGTGCCTGTGCATCTGTGTGTGTGTCTGTGTGTGTGCCTGTGTGTGTATCTGTGCCTGTGTGTCTGTGTGTGTATCTGTGGGTGTGTCTTGTGTCTTTGTGTGTGTTTTTGTGTACGTGAGTGTCTGTGTGTCTGTGTATGTGTGCCTGTGTCTGTGTCTGTGTGTATCTGTGTGTGTGTCAGTGTGTTCTCTGTGTGTGTGCCTATGTGTGTGTGTCTGTGCCAGTGTGTCTGTGTATATCTGTGTATGTGTGTCAGTCAGTATCTGTGCGTGTGTCTGTGTGTGTGTATCTATGTATGTGTATCAGTGTGTGTGTGTGTGTCTGTGTGTCAGTGTCTGTGTGTGTATCTGTTGTTTGTGTTGTTTGCCTGGCTTCCTAAGACGACTCCTGTTTGCTATGCCTTCTCTTTCTTTCCTCCACTCCTTCCCATCCTCCTCCTTCTAGCTTTATTGAAATATAGTTGATATACAGCAAGCTTCACATACCTAAAGTACAGTTTGGTAAATTTTGACATATTTCTATACTGATGAAACCATCACCACAATTAGGATAGTGAATATTTCCACCATCCCCAAAAGTTTCCTCCCCATTCATCGTCAGGCAATGACTGATCTGCTTTCTGTCAGTACAGATTATTTCGCATTTTCTAGTAGTTTATATAAATGGAATAATATGCACATTTTTGGTTTGACTTTTTCACTCAGCATAATTATTTTGAGATTCATGTTGTATATACTAATAGTTTACCCTTTTTTTTGTTTTGTTTTGGAGAGAGTCTCACTCTGTTGCCCAGGCTAGAGTGCAGTGGTACGATCTTGGCTCAATGCAACCTCTGCCTCCCAGCTTCAAGCACTTCTCCTGCCTCATCCTCCTGAGTAACTGGGATTACAGGCATGCGCCACCATGCCTGGCTAATTTTTTGTAGTTGTAGTAGAGAGGGTTTCAGCATGCTGGTCAGGCTGATCTTGAACTCATATTCCATAGTATGGAGAAAGGATAAATCATCATTTGTTTATACATTCATCTGTTGATGGACATTTAGTTTTTTTTCAGTTTTTTGGCTGTTACAAGTAAAGCTGTTATAAATGTATGTGTATAAATCTTTCAATGGACATATACTTTCCTATTTTCTTGGGTAAGTTTCTAGGAGAAGAATAGCTGTATCATTTGGTAAATATATATGTAACTTTTTAAGAAACTGCCCGAGTGTTTCCAAAGCATCTGTACCATTTGACATTCCTACTGGCAGCATTATAGGAGTTTCAGCTCCTCTACATCCTCATCAGTACTTGGTATGGTCAGTCTTTTTAATCTTAGCCACTCTAATAGGTTTGTAATGGTATCTCCTTATGGCTTTAATTAGCATTTTCCTAATAACTGATGCTGTTGAGCATCTTTTTGTGTCTATTTGACAGCCACACATCCTCTTTGTTGAGGTGTCAGTTCAAGTATTTTGCCCATTAATTTTTAAAAACTGGGCCATTGGCCTTTTTATTGAGTTGTATGAGAGTACTTTATATATTCTAGATATAAGTTCTTTGTTAAATATATTTTTTGCAAATATATTCTCCCAGGGTGTAGGGCTAGCCCTCGAGTGCCTTGTGGAAGCTTCATACTTAGTGTGTATGAGTGGGTGAGAGAGACACTGACAGAGAAAGACTAGTTTCCTGAGAGACTCTGGCTTCTTTTTTTTTTTTTTTTTGGAGGCAGGGTCTCACTCTGTCAGTCTGTCACCAAGGCTGGAGTACAGTGGCACCATCATGGCTCACTGCAACCTCCACCTCCTGGGCTCAGGTGATCTTCCCACCTCAGCCTCCCAAATAGTTGGGACCACAGGTGTGCACCACCATACTTGGCGGATTTTTTTTTTTTTTTTTTTTTGAGATGGAGTTTTGCCCTTTTGCCCAGGCTGGAGTGCAGTGGTGCAATCTCAGCTTACTGCATCCTCTGCCTTCTGGGTTCAAGCGATTCTCCTGCCTCAGCCTCCCAAGTAGCTGAGATTACAGGCGTGCACCACCACGCCTGGCTAATTTTTGTATGTTTAAGTAGAGACGGGGTTTCACCATGTTGGCAGGCTAGTCTTGAACTCCTGTACTCAAGCCATCTGCCCACCTTGACCTCCCAAAGTGCTGGGATTACAGGCATGAGCTACTGCGCCTGGCCCAGACTCCAGCTTCTGAATTCAGTTCTTCCCTTCTACCACCAAGAATCACAGAAAGATAGTACCTGGACGTACATGAAGCTCACAGGTCTCAACAGGCTTATTTTGCAAACAGGGAACCTAAGTCCCTTAGATGCCATGAAGGTTTAGTGTCAGAGCCCACAAACAGCTCTGATGTCCAGAGAGGCCTGGCTGGCCCTTGATGCCTTTTATTCCTGTGACCCTGGGCAAGTAAGTTAACTTAGCATCCCTCATCTTGTGAAGATGTACACAGCAGTGCCTTCCTGTGGCTGAGAGGCTGGAGTAGAGTTCTCCAGCCGACCCTCCCAACAGCAAGGGCAAGGAGTGTGTGTCAGCGCCAATGCCATCAAAAGGCCTTTTAGAGGCAGAGATGGAGAGGCTATCTATTCAGTAAGAAAGGTTTGTTGAGCTCCACACTGACCAGATTGGGGGATGCACTGGCCGGAGCAGTGCTCACAGCTTTACTGCTTTGCTCTGAGCTATGTGGAGCCTGGACGAGGATCTTGTGACTTCTTCTGCCAGACCTCTTTCTCAGCTCATCAGCATCACATACACGTGTGTGCATGCACGTATACATGTAGGCTCAGTAACTCCCAAGGGATGGAAGACTGTGGTCTACAGGTGGGGATGTGTGTAAACAGCCTGTATCCTCTTGGTGCACGATGTGCTCCAGCTGTGAATTCTGTCTCCCTTGAGGCTACACACAAGCATTCAGGCCTGGATTGAACTTGGAAAATAAGTAGGCTGAAGAGGCTTGGGAGAGCTTTCCAGGAAGACGGCACTGCATAGGCAGAAGTCCAGTGAATTTTCAAGACGAATTGCAAAGGAGGTGTGTGGGAAATGAGGCTGACAAGGAAGACAGAGGTCGGGTTGTCACAACTGCTCTGTGAGGTGGGATGTGTTATCTCCACTTTATAGATGGGCAGACCGAGGGACCCAGAGGTAAGAGCGGCATGCCTTAGGTATGAGTCATACTCAGTGGTAGAGCTGAGTGTCCTGGCCCCAAGCACTATGGTCTCCATACCGTACCAGGCTTTGTTCCAAGAGGGTGAGAGGATGGAGCTCTCTCAGGGGCCCTCTTCCTGGTTCCTGGATTGATGGGATGGGGTTCTCAGAACTGTCAGGTCATCTGTTTGGCTGGCTGACTTCCCTCAGCAGGTGTTTACTAAGCCTTGATTCCAAATCCAGCTCTGTTCCTAGCACCTGGGAAGACTCCAAGCCTCTGAAGGCATGATGCCCATTCCTCTTTTAGCCCTTGCAGGATAGCAGACACCTACCTAGCCAGGTTCCCAAGCCCAGGGTGCTGCTGTTCACGACTCACAGCCCAGAACTGTCACTGCAACTCTGGGTAGAGTGGGGTGTGTGTTTGTATGTTTTAAGCTAGGTATCTTGCCACCCCTGAATAGGGTTCTATTATTGAGGGAGGAGGGATAGAACATTGGGTAGGCAGCAAAGTTAACCCACGCAGAGGCCTGGGTGTCATCACAATTCTTCCCTTTCCTTCATTCCCTATGGCCTATCTCTTCTGAGGGCCCTCAAGAGTCTACTTCCTAAATTTCTTT
Organism: Colobus angolensis palliatus; assembly: GCF_000951035.1. Taxonomy (NCBI): domain Eukaryota; kingdom Metazoa; phylum Chordata; class Mammalia; order Primates; family Cercopithecidae; genus Colobus; species Colobus angolensis. The sequence goes on along the minus strand of NW_012115366.1, from coordinate 3,550,446 downwards.
TGAAGCCACCTTTACCTCTGTTACCTCCTCACCTCCATTCTCATTTTAACTTCTATAGTCTTCAATAAAACTTCATCATCCCTGACCTTGGTCCTGGTGCTTCTCCTCATCTCTTTCCAGTCCATACTTGGCAGAACTGGTACAGGGTTATCTTCTATAATATAAATCTGACCTTGAGACTTAGACCTGCCTTGACCTTGAACTGTAAACACGACTTTGACCTTAAACTTGACCAGAACTTTTTCTGTGGGCTCAAAAGGCTTTTTCCTGTAGGTTCAGCCCCTTTATCTATTCTCCCTTTGCCCCTGCACTGTGTGGTCTAGCAGTACCCAGCCCCCTTAGCTCTCTTACTCTTCATGACTCTGTAAATGCTAACCCCTGTTCCTGCACAGAATGTGGAATGCTCCTCCACGGGCAGCTCCTGGGTACCTGGAGAACAACTATGCACCTGTCCTCCAGAGCTCTGCTCAAGGGCACCAGCTGCTGAGTTCTGCAGAGCAGTCCCTCTCTCTTCTGCCCAATCCCTCACTGACAAGTGCTTTGATTATGGGACTATTGTCAGAGGAGGAAGTGGCACACAATAGACACTTGGTAAATATTGACTGAAACAGCCATGCCAGAACTGCCACACAGATAGGAAATGCTGTAATCAGAAGGGGGGTAGCTTTGGGAGGCTTGCTTTCAATCTTGGAGCTAGGCCATTTCTGAGTTTGGCCTCAGTTCCCTGCCTGCATTGCCATGGGGCAGAGGGTGCAGGGTGGAGGGTGGGGGTGAAGATACTTGCCACAAGGCCAGAGAGACATGGAAAAATCATCTTGGATGATTTGTATGTCTGAGCTTTGCCTTCTAAGTCTTTGGCTAAGTGCTGGTGGTTTGATCACACAGAAAACCCAGCTAATGGGTGTACATTATGGGTGGGAGAACCAATAGGCAACCTAGCCCTTCAGGAAAGCACTTTGGCAGCACATTCATACTTTTTGACCCTATAAACCCATTACCAGGGAACCAGCCTAAAGAAATAATTCTAAATACAGAAAAATAATTATTCACAAAGATACCTACTGTAACATTATTTTTGATAGAAAGCCTAAATGTTCAACAGAGAGGGAGGCTAAATGAACCATGATGGACCCATCAAATGGAATACTATGCAGCCCATAAAATACTTCTTATAAAGGATATGCCATATGGGCGATTCTTAAACTATGGTACATTTTGAAAATATACAAGTTATATTTTTGCCTGGCTATAACTGTGTAAACATAACAACCCCACGCCCCCTAAAACTATCTGTGCTTAGAAAAAGGCCTGAGAAGGGGCAGCAGTCAAATTAATCAGTGGTTTGTCTTTGAGTAGCAAAACTGGAAGGCTTTTAAATGGGTATGTACTACGTTTACAACTATATTTAAAACTTTAAAATTACCCAGTTGGAGCTAAGGGAGCCCATTTTAGTTCGGTACCTTTCTGGGATAAGTTACTCGATTGTCTCTGGGCCTTGGTTTATAACATACGGGAAATAAATTACTGTTCATCCAGCAGTGTATGTGCCAGGCTTTTTGCATGTGCCACTCAGTTCAGTCTTCACAACTGAAACCCCATTTTACAGATGAAGTTAAAGCTCGTGGTCAGCCCTATGCTAAGAATTGGTTTCCAGCTTGATTCTGCCCTGGGACGAAGCCCCTGCTCTTTACATCATGTCAGAGGCCCCTAGGATGCCTGCTCTGGGGAAAGGGGAATGAGAGGGACACTTGAGAGTGCTATGTCAACAGAGCCGATGTAGGCTGAGCCTTTCCCCAACAAGGTTGGGGAGATCAGTGTTTGCCAGCAAGTGGGAAGAAAAAAGTTTTAGCTGCATGCAGCCAGAGCTGGTGCTCTCTGCTTTATCTCGCTGGCCCCACCAGCCTTTTCCTGAAAAGGATTTCCCCTCAGCCCAAGTAGCCCATTCTTCTTACCTGACAGCTGGGAACCAACCAAAAGAATATTACAAGGCTGCGTTCTCAGCCTCCTTGTACATTCCAGTGCCCTGGATTCAGAGCCGTAAGCTTGGGGTTACAGTCCTGGCCCCACTGCTGATTTACTTGGGGCCTTGGGCAAGTGCCACCCACTCCCACGCTGACCTCAGATCTTCTACCTATAAAATGAGACTGGACCAGAAAAGAGATTCCAAACTCCAATGCCAGGCCGCTAACAAACAACACAGACCAGTTATAAGAGCAAGAGCTATGGTAAGAACTCTGACAAAGTACCACAAAGCTTTTTGTTTCCCAACCCCCTTTTGTTGACTTGCTAAGAAGCCTACACTTACTTGGGTGGTGACATCAACCCAAATCAGTGCAGACCCCCTTACTCATTCAGCAAAGATTTATTGAGGGCCTGTGGTAGACTGGCACTAGTCTAGGCACAAGGGACTAAATAAAGCATAAAATGGGCATCTATCCTTACCTTTCTGAAGCTTATATTCTAAAGACATAAAATAAATAAATAAATACATAAATATGTTAGCCGTTGCTAAGGACGGTGGAGAAAAACAAAGCATGGGAAGAAAGAGGAGTGCTGTAGGAGGAAGGGTTGTATTTTAAACACAGTGGTCAGAGAAGATTCACTGAGAGGGTGACCTTGGAGCAAAAACCTGAAGCGGGAGAGGGAATACACGGGGCAGAGATCTGGGAGAAGAGCATACCAGGCAGAAGAAACAGCATGTGCAGAGGCCCTGAGGATGTGATGAGCAAGAAGGCAGGGTGGCTGGAGCAGAGTGAATGAGGGGGAGCAGTGATGAGGTCGAAGAGATAAGCGGGGGTCAGGGGAGGGACGCACAGAACTTTACATCAGCCAAAGAGCAACTGGGTAGAGTTTGCAGGAGATAATGAGACCTGCATCATCCAGGAGAGAGATGGTGGTGGCTTGGACCAGGGATGGAGCAGTGAAGATGCTGAAAGGTGTCAGATTCTGTGACTGTCAGCCTCAGTTTCCTTATCTGTAAAATGCATACACTGTGCAGAGAATAAAAGCTGACAGGTTTTTCTGATAGATGTGAGAGTGTTGGCCTACCTGACTGGAATGATGGGATTGCCATTAACTGAAATGAGGGAAGCTGCAGAAAAACAGATTTTTAAGGCAAAATCAGAAATTCATATTTTGGATGTATTAATTTTGAGATACTCTGTTAGACCAAAGTGGCGATGTCCTGAAGTCCTGTTGTTGTCCGTGTCTCCAATGATTGGTTTGGAGTTTTTCTTTCCTTTTCTTTTTTTTGCAAGTAGACTTAAGAAAGCATAAAATGAATCTGTAGTCAGGAACCTCTCAGATACAAACTAGTATAGTATTTCAGATTAAGATTTTGAACAGGGAGAAAGATGTAACATACATTAATAACATTAAGAATAAGAATATATTCAGGCGAATAAATAATTGCTGCTATTTATGGAGTGCTGTCCCTATGCCAGGTCCTTGCTAGGCATTTCACATGTGTTATTGCTCGCTGTGATTATACTCATGCACAACTGTAATTAGCCCCATTTGACAGATAAGGAGAATGAGGCCTAGAGGAGTAAAGCGGCATTCCCACTGTCATAAAGATGGTGGGTAGTGGAGTTTGGAATTCAAATTTCCAAACCCAGTCATATTTGATCTAAAATTCAGTTACATTTGATGATCAAGCCAAGGTTTCTTTCTGTCAGGTTAGTCTGCTTCTCAGCAAAAGGGGAAAACTCTTTCTGAGATAGATAAAGGGTGGCCAGGTGCAGTAGCTCATGCCTGTAATCCCAGTACTTTGGGAGGCCGAGGCAGGCAGATCACAAGGTCAGGAGTTTGAGACCACTATGGTGAATATGGTCTGGCCAATATGGTGAAACCCCATCTCTACTAAAAATACAAAAATTAGCCAAGGGTGGTGGCAGGCACTTGTAGTCCCAGCTACTGGCTGAGGCAAGAGAATCGCTTGAAACCAGGAAGCGGCGATTGCAGTGAGCCGAGATTGCGCCACTGCACTCTAGCCTGGGTGACAGAGCGAGACTCCATCTCAAAAAAATAAAAATAAATAAAAATAAAAGATAAAGGGCCTTTAAAATAGGACATAGTTGTTTGTAGAATCTCTCTTTTAAAACATTTTAGAATGCTTACTTTGGCTAAATTAAGAGGTAGGGCAGCTTCTCCAAAGAAGGACAACTTATTAGGAGAGGCATTTATTAATCACCCACCCTCTTCCAGCAAGTGTGAGCCACACTGGGCATTGTTGAGGCCCTGGATCTTATCGAAGGTGAAAGAATTCAGCATGGCATGGGGAAGTGCCACTGGGAATCAGGTGGACAGTGATCAGCTGCTGAGGACAGCAGGCAGCTGCAGCTGGAGAGGGAGAAGGGAGCTGAGAGGAGAGATGAAGGAGCTGCTGTGAGATGGGCTCCTGGGCTAAAACAGGCATGGTTGGGTGCACAGGGCTCCATGTCTCCCTGCTGAGCCCCTGGGAGCTGCAGGAAGATAGGTGAACCTTGGCTTCCAACAGAAGCGGCATGCCTGGAACCGTTGGTGGGATTAGAATGAGCTGGCCCTGCTTCTACGGCTCCCTTGTGGCCTTTGGCAAGTCTTCACTTTTCTGTCTAGGAAATGTGGCAGTTGGGACTCGATTGTCATGAAATGCCAGGAAAGAGAGTGTGTGTGCACGAGTGACAGGGAGGGAATGCAAGTGCAAGAGACAGCGTGAGTGATTTCATGTGGTTTCTTGTTTTGTATTACCAGGAATGAGGAAGCTCTCTGATCTCAGGTTGTGTGGGGGCTTTGTCTGTGGAAAGGGGCTGTCGTCGCAGGCAGAGCAGATGACGTCTCCACATCCCTTTAGTCCTTTGATCCGTGTGTTCCATGTGTCCTTCAGTCTCACATGAGCAAAGCACAGCACACACAGGGCAACTCTGGGGAGCTCTGAGGGCACCATCTTTCCTTAGGACCCACTTTGCAGACTCCCAGTGGACCATCATCTTGCCCTGCAGCCAACCCCATGCAAAAATGTTCCTTCTAACATTCATTTTAGGGATACCTTTTTTTCTCCCAAAGAACCAATTTTCTTCCTGCCCTCCCATAACCATGAGAACAATAAAACTGAGCATACTTTCCCTGTTGGCATCAGTGGCCAGGAAGCTTGCAATTGAGTCTCAATGTCATTATTGCCACCATATATTTGTGGTCAGCATGGATATTCCCTTCTTCCCTGGGCCTCAGTCTCAATGCATACTTTTTTTCCATGTCATTTATGAGCTGCCTTAAAATGGTCAGGACTTCTCCTGTCATACCCCTAGGCCTTCCTTCCAAGATTTCTTTACTTGAAAAAGTACCCTTGATATTTTTTTTTTATTTTTGCCCTAGTGAGGGCAAGGGTTGTGGTACAGAAGCCTCACTGCTAGATTCAGGAGTCTAGCCCTAAGCCCATGCTCTGTCCCTGACTTTCTAGGTAACCTCAGGCAACTAACATGGTTTTTCTGGGTTTCGGTTTCTTTCTCTATAGAATGATAGGTTGTGATGAGGTCTCCTCCAGATCCTTTCCATTCTGATTCTGAGAGTGTGTTAGTCCCTGTTGGTACTTGGGGTAAATGCCAGGGGATTAGGGACATGACTCCAGGATCCTAAGAATCAAGGCAGCAATTTAGAAAAAAAATGAGAATCTATAGGGATGGAAGTCTCACCATTTTCCTCATCCTGTGATGCTTTAGAGCTGGAAGCTTGGGAGAAGGGGGAGGGGAGAGAAGCCGGACGGAGGCTTGACAGCTCTATCAGTCAGGAAACCCAGGGAAGCATATGCTGTGGCCAAGGTTGCTGAAGGGCCTCCATCTGCCAGGAGCCACTTGCCAGGCAGCCACCAAGCTGGGGCTGGCACCACTGCCCCTCCGTTCCTCACATTTCTCCATGGGTGTTTGCAGAGGGGCAGCCCTGGAGCAGCTGGGATGGTGGAAGCATGGGAACCAGTGTTCCCCCTACTGCTCCCTACCCAGACAGGAGGCCTGCCAGACATTGCTCTGGAAAGCCATCCCAGGTCAGTTGGCCTAGCAGAGGTTGCCAGTCACTTCAGAGTCACTCACGCCTGGGCCTGCTGATGTCCCCTGAGGTGATAAAGCAAGAATTATTTCTGAGGAAGGGAAAAAGAGAGATCTCCTTTGACAGGTAATGGTGATAGCAAGAAATGTTCAGTCTTCTAATTTCCCAAGAACTGCCCCCATCCCTCCATTCATTACCTTGGTTGGATCCCGAAGAGACAGGCAGGGCCAGGAAGGTGGTGCCTTCCTGAGTGAATGCATGAGATAGCTGAGACGAACAGAGGTCAAAGACCCAAGGTCACCAAGAGGGATGATGTGATATAGCTCAGAGGAGCTGAGGGTCTCTCAGTGGTGGGCTTGCATAGCACCTGGGCTTCTGGGTGGGATGCAGCAGTTGTTGGAAGAGGAAAGAGCAGTGCTCCTCATGGAAAGGGCTTTTCCTTTGCCTGCGAGGCTGATTCTTAGAGGAACAGGGAGAGTCACTAGTTAGGGAGAAGGCACATGAAGAATTTTTTTTTTCCTTTTTCTTTTTTTGTTGAGACGGAGTCTGCATTCTGTCACCCAGGCTGGAGTGCAATGGCGTGATCTTGGCTGACTGCAACCTCCACCTCCCAGGCTCAAGTGATTCTCCTGCCTCAGCCTCCCAAGTAACTGAGATTACAGGCACTCACCACTTTGCCCAGCTAATTTTTCTATTTTTAATAGAGACAGGTTTTTGCCATATCAGCCAGGCTGGTCTTGAAATCCTGACCTCAGGTGATCCACCCACCTCGGCCTCCCGAAGTGCTGGGATTACAGGTGTGAGCCATGTGTCTGACCAAGAATTTCTTTTTGAACAACTTTCTGTAGTATGCTTACCTCTTATGTCTGTGATGTCCTGCTTTTATGGAAGCATGAGCAGCGCAAAATGCAGGTATATACCTGCTCATCTCCATTGTGGTATCTTAGAGTCTCATGGAAAAGAAGATTTTTTCTTTTATGCAGCAGAATGATAAGTGTCCCAGGTCTACTGTATTATGAGACCTTCATGATGCAGTAGAAATGCAGGTGCCCATGACTTGGAAATCCAGGGTCCGGCCCTGGGTGACTCTTGTAACCTCTGGGGCTTCAGGTTTGCCGTAGATCAGATGGACTAGTCTCCACTTGGCCTCCCTCTGTGGGGAACTTGTGAGGATTCAACGAAGTTGTGAATATGCAAGAGCTTTAGGGGCAACCTCAGCCACCTGTCTCCTCCAGGCTGAACCAGAGTCAGGAGCTCTAGGGAAGCATCCTGGGCCCAGCTACCTGAAGTCAGGTAGAGGCAGGAGCACTGACTCTTGCTCCCCTTCTGCTGCAACTTGCTGAGCCATTCTGGGAGAGTCCCTACCCCTTTCTGGACCATGCGTGTCTTTTTATTAATACAACGGTTCATCTAAATACACACACACACATGCACACACACACACATGTGTGTGTATATATAATGGAGTCAGGGGAATGGTGGCTCACACCTGTAATCCCAGCAACTCAGAAGGTGACGCTGAGAGATTTCTAGAGGCTAGGAGATTGAGACCACCAAGAGCAACATAGTGAGACCCCAACTTTAAAAAAATAAAAAAATAGACTAGCCAGGTGAGGTGGCTACTGGAGAGGTTGAGGCAGGAGGATCACATGAGCCCAGGAGTTTGAGGCTACAGTGAGCTATGATTTTGCCACTGTACTCCACCCTAGGTGACAGAGTGAGACCCTGGCTCTAAAAAAATAAAATAAAATATATATTACATGTATTTTTAAAAATTTGTTTTTTATTGAGATATAATTTACATTCCATAAAATTTATCCTTTTAAAGGCCGGGTGCAGTGGCTCCCACCTGTAATCCAAGTACTTTGGGAGCGGGGAGGCCAAGGAGGGTGGATTGCTTGAGGCCAGGAGTTCAAGACCAACCTGGCCAACATGGAGAAACCCCATCTCTACTAAAATATACAAAAATTAGCCGGGTGTGGTGGCGTGTGCCTATAATCCCAGCTACTTGAGAGGGTGAGGCATGAGAATCACTTGAACCCGGGAGGCGGAGGTTGCAGTGAGCCAAGATCGTGCCACTGCACTCCAGTCTGGGCAACAGAGTGAGACTCTGTCTCAAAAAAAAAAAAAAAGAAAAATTAACCTTTTAAAATGTACAATTGAGGGATTTTAGTATACTCCCAAAATTATATAACCATCACCACTATCTACTTCTAAAAAGTTTTCATCTTCCCAAAAAAGAAATCCCATTCCCATTACCAATCATTCCCTGTTCCTTCTTCCCTTCCAGTGTGTTTTCTCTCTATATGCTTTTGCCTGTGCTGGACATTTCATATAAATGGAATCATGCAATATGTTGCCTTTCGTATCTGGCTTCTTTCATTTAGCATAAAATAAAATCAAGGGTCATCTATGTTGTAGCATGGATCAGTAATACTTCATTCCTTTTATAGCTAAGTATTCCATTGCATAGATGCATCACATTAGTTTATCCATTCTTCTTTTGATGGACATTTGGGTTGTTTCCACCTCTTAGCTACTGAGAATAGTGCTACTGTGAACATTCTTATACAAGTTTTTGTTTGAACATCTATTTTCCATTCTTTGGAGTATATACCCAGCAGTGGAATTGCTGGTTCATATGGCAATTCTGTGTTTAACTTTTCGAGGAACCACCAAACTGTTTTCCATAGCAGCAGCGTCATTTTACATCCCCACCAGCAATGCATGAGAGTTCCAACTTCTCCACCTCCTTGACAACACTTGTTATTGTCCATCTTTTTCATGCTAGCCATCCGAGTGAATGTGAAGCAATATCTCATTGTGGAAAATAAGTATTCCATAGATTTTTAACCTGAAAAATCCTTTTTAAAAAGTAGTCTTACTTCACACCTTCCATATGTAAAATACATACGAGAGGAGCCTCTTCAGGTGAAATGGGGAAGGAGGCCCGAGCCACCCCTCTCAGTAGGTACAGAGGCAAGTCCTCTGGGGTGGTTTGAAGACCTAGGCTCAATGTCCTTCAGCTCTAGAATCTGAGTCTAAGGAGAATCTGAGGACTGGAGACACGTCCTGTGTAGCAGCTGCCTCAGCCTTCAACCTATCCTGGTTGCCTGGGGAACCTCCTCACAGCATTTGGCCAAGTTGTGCGTCTGCCTTGCCGCTGTGTTGGGGTTGCCACAGTGAGAAGAAGTCGGATGGCACCTCATCTGTGGTCCCAGATTTGAGGGTGGCTTGTGCGGGAAACAGGAAGCAAGGTGGAGAAATGCCAGCAAGTCCTGGAAGGAAGATCCTCGGTTTTGTTGACAAAGGAGGAGCAGAGGGACATAGTGGCTGCTGAGGCCATAGCCAGTTTACTGAACTCCCCAGCTGTGAATAGCCCTGATAGTGCTAATCTTCTGAGATCTAGAGTGCATCTTCTGGAACACTCCCAGGCCTGTCTTCTATTCCCACCTCTGCATTAGCATTCTAGGAGCACCAGGTGCTCTGCTGTTCGATGGGTGGAATGTTCTGCGTTCTAGTGTTGCCTTGGCAAAGAGAGGATTCCCTCCCAAGTTCTGCTCTGTTGATTGCAACACTCTGCTTTCCACAGCTGTCAGTGGTTTGAGTCATCAGACACAGATTGTTCTGTTCCCTTGGATTTTAGGATAGCTTTCTTCTTGTATCAATGGCTAATTCTTTGAAAGAAGATAAATTATAGTACATACAGGGACTTTTGCTTAGCTGGAATATTAGATTAACCCAAGCACCTGGTTTTTCCCCCATGACTTGTTGATTGAGTAAAGTGCTATCATGTCTCTTTGAAGAATGGAGCTTCCTAATTTTACATATGTGGAAACTGAGACCCAAAAGTCCTAGTAATGAAGGAGAAGGAAGCATCAATGAGAAGCCCATAATTTCATTAACAGCCCTGGAATTAGAGAATGTTAGATCCAGCACCTTAGAGACCATCTAATCTGACTCTTTGGTCTATCCAATATGCTTGTTTAAAACATTGTGTTACCAACAATTGTGTGTTGATTGGGTTTGTTTTTATGAAATTTCCCAGGGGATGGTGTTCCCCGAGTTTTGGTCCAAGGCATAGCATCCTAAGTGGCCAAGACAGTAAGTGATAGGAGAAGTCATTTGTGGAAAGGCTGTGGGTGGGGCCTAAAAAAGAGTGCAATGTATGCTTGAGGACAGGCAGGGAAGGTGCTGCAGACAGGACAAACAGCCCATGTAGAGATGCAGATTTGGGAGTGACTAGCTGAAGTCTCCTGGATGTATCAGAGAGCCAGTTGAAAAGGGTGTCAATGGGAGGGCCTTAAACACCCACATCAAGAGCTTTGCTCTGATTTTTACCTAATCTGGGACTTCCAAGGAATTTTGAACAGGATCCAGGCCCTTTTCTCCATTGTTCCTGCCATGACCCTGGCCCAGGCCCTCCTAATTTCTCCCCTGGTTGGTAACCTCCTAACTGGTATCCCTCCCTCTCCACACAGGCTACCTACCCAGGAACTTTCTAAAATGCAAATATGATTGTGCCCCTTTCCTATAAAGCACTTGCATGGCTTCGTGTTGCCCACGGGACAAGATCCTGGCTTAGGTGGCTCTGTGTGGCCTGCCCCCCTCCTTCTGCAGCCTCACTCCCACTGTACTTCTGCCCTCACTGGGCTCCCTAGTTTCCAAGCAGCCAGCTGTCACTCACTGCCTGTGTCCAGGCTTCTCCTTCCCTCCCATTTGCTGCTGCTGCCTGGTGAACTCCTATTCATCCCTGAAGACCCAGTGCAAATTCCTTGTGTGGAGAAGCATTCCTGGATCCTCCTGAATACACTATTATGCCTTGAATGTGTTTTTGTTTTGAAGCTCACTTCATGTTACTTCCAAAATACTGGCTGCTCCCATGTTTTAGTGTTTATTGTGTGATAGGTACTGACCCAAGCCCCGTACTCACATTATTTTATGTTATTCTCACAGTAACCATGTGAGGTGTGTTCATTACAGCCCGTTACAGGTATGGGCACTGAGGCTCAGAGAAGTAGTGTGACTTGCCCAAGGCATGCAGCTGAAGGGCAACAGAGCTGGCATTTAGCCCAGATCAGTTCATATCGATTTCTGCAGTCATTAGTCTCCTGCTCCCTGGACCCCCATTGTTGGAGGACTTAGGAAGTGTTGAGCATTTGAGGAAGCAGTCAAAGGAGTGGATGCAGCAGGGTTGCTATGGTGTGGACAAGATGGGGAAGTGGAGGGAAGTTCAGTGAGGGCAGGGGCTGGGTTTACTCTGGAGCTAAAGTGATGAGAGACTATCAGCCCAGCTTCTTGCAGTTAGAGGGTTTTCTTTCTACCTTCCTTTCAAATGGCAGCCTCTGGCCACCTGGGGAGAGGCTTGTGGGACTCCAGGCTAAGCAGGTGGCATGGTAACAAACACCATGGCAACCTGCCTCCTTTCTGGGGCCTAGAAGGGAGGGAGGACCTGAGAGAGCACAGGGTACACACTGAGTTTTCTGAGTGAGATCCCGAGAGGTGGCTCCCTTTGGGCCTGGGTGGCTTCTGCCCTCCCACTGAGGGACCCTGCCTGCAAGGTCCCGTCCCAGTAGGGGAAATGCCTCTTCCACCTTTGTCCCTGATGAATAGCTGGCTCTGGGTTCCCAGGAGACTGTTAGCTGTACCCAGGTACAAATGCCATCCCCTTCCCTCCCCCACGCCCAGGAGGAAGGAAGAGGGAACTCAAGAGGAGGCAGGTGTGGGGTTGCCAAACAAGGTAGTGGCAGGGACAGCTGGGACAAGGCCCTCATTGTAGCAAGGCCACACACAGCTCTAAGACAAACCAGGCATTTTGCCTGCTTCCCAGGACTGGGCCTAGCACTCTGCCTGGACTTTCCTGGCTCCTTAGAACACTCACTCACACTGGCTTGGAAGAGCCCATCCTCAGATATGAGTCCTGCCTCTGCTGGAAAGTCCTCCTGAAGGCTCAGCCTCCTTTTTATATCCTCCCAAAACCCAGAAGGGCAGGGGCGATGGTGGGAGAGTTGTTAGTGAAGCCAGGCTGACCAGAAGCCAGAGCATGTCACCCCTGCAGCTGTGTGACCTTGGGCCCAAATGCAATAACAAAGCTGGCCTTGAAGGATCACTGCTTAAAGTAATGGGCCAAGGCAGACTAGCGCACTCAGCATGGCCACCTTACCACAGAAGGATTCAGGCAATGGCAGGTGATCCTTGGAGCCCTTACCCATGTGTCCCTCTGCACCCTAAGCTGTCAAGATCCTCCTGTGCCCAGGAGGCAGTGAGCCATTTATGGCCATCCTCATAAGCATGGAGGAGCACTGATGTCCTCTCATCCGCAAATCACCCCTCCTCCATGGTTCCTGCTCTAGGGGCCAGCCCTACAGTTCCAGGAGGCCCTGCCTGGGTGACTGGGGCATGATGAGTGGGAAGCATTGCCAAGCTGGGGCAAGCAGCTCAGGTGACAAGCGTGGTGTCGGCAGGTCCTGCAGCCCAGCACCCGACACCTCCAGGCAGACAATGCTGGCTGTGTCCAGACCCTCCAGGGGAACAGGCCGTGTTCTATGTCCCCGCCAGGAAACAGGCCATCTGAGCAGTGCCTTTGTCTACTCAGGAGGCAGCCCCGCCGCTGGCTGGGATGACCAGGCTCCGGGGAGGCCCTGATGTGGGAAGGGGGTGGTCCCCGGGCCAGAGACTCTGGGGTTTGAGATCCAGCCCCTCAGCATCTGATGTTGACCGGGTTTCGATATTGGCTCTGCCACACACCTGGGATGTGACTTGGCCAAGTCCCTTCCCTCTCGGTGGCTGGATTCCTCATCTGTAAAAGGGGACTAATCACAGCACTTCCTCATAGGGTTGTTGAGAGGAGTCAATGGCATAATGTACGTAGTGTGGTTGGCACGAGGTCTGGTGTGGAGTGGGGCTGGGTGAATGCTTCCCTCCAGCATGGGGAGAGGTCCGGGCATGACATCCTCAGCCAAGTCTCCTGGAACCCAGGCTGCTGTCCCTAGTCCCTGCTGTGAGCGTGGAAGGAGGGGACTGAGGTCCCTGGAGCTGGCACAGGACCAGCACATTGGCTGCAAAGAGCCCAGGTTCCCCACTCTGCCCCAGACTCCAGTAACTCTGGGCTAATGCCCAGTATAGCCCTCCTCCTCACAACAGCCAAAATTCAGGCTAGCATGGGGCCTCTCCTCTCCTGAAACCCCAGAAAGGCTGCCCTTGGAGCCCAAGCCTCTACCCAGGAAAGAAGCCTGAGGACTTGAGGGCAGGAACCAGGGGCTTGAGTCTACCTGCCCACTTAGCAAGAGGCCCAGTGATGGGTCTCTCTAGGCATGAACGCTTCCTCCTGGGTCCACCCACTGGGACACCCCCAGCGGAGGGCCTCTGCTCCCATGCACCCCAGTGCTCTTCTGCTTTAAGTCTGTGCCCCTACATTCCTGGTAGATGCCAAAACCAGCATGCGCATTGCAAGGGTGGGTGCAGACATGCCTGTGTGCTGTGTGGGTGCGGGAGGGCCTGGCTGCATGTCCTGCGTCATGGGCTGGCTGCCTGAGCACGTTCATGGAGACACGTGTGGCACATCTTGGAATGGCAGGGACATGGTACCTTCTCATGTTGGTGTGTATCCATATGTCTTTCTACACATGTGCTGGTATGTTGGTCTGTCTTGTCTTCCCTGTAGACGGGAAGCCCCGAACCACGCGCCAACTGGGAAGGTGATGGTCGGCGAGACCAGCCCGTCCTAATTCAGGGTTCCTGGTCCTGCTCCAGGAGTCCTACGGCCTGCAGCCCCTACCAGACAGGGAGGACTGAACAGCAAGGGGGTGTGTGGGTCTGAGTATCAGGGTCCCAGGGAAGAAGCAGGCCTGGCTTGTAGAGTAGAAGACTCAGTGCCAGCAGTCAGGAGGCCCTGCTCCTGAAGCCTCTGTGATCTTGGGCACAGCCTTCACTCTGTCTGGGGCACATTCACTCATCTGGAGAACGCAGGGTTGGACTGATGATTTTTAGCCACTCCTGACAGTTGTGGTTTTACGTTGGGTGGTGGGAACCTGTGCACCAGCCCCATTCAATTCACTGGTGGAGGCAGCCGTGGCCTGCCAGGCCCTCGCTCCTGGGGTGTCCTGCCGAACGGTGAGAAGAGAAGCCATGCCGGGCAGTGGCCCCAGCGAGAGGATGACGTGGCCTGGCCCGGCCCTTTCTGCGGGCCCCCCAACCCGCCCTCTCTCCTCAGCCCCTGGGATACCACCCATCCCACCACTTACTCGGACCCGCAGCCTCATGGCCATGTCCCTGCCGGGAAGTAGACGGACCTCTGCTGGATCCCGCAGGTGAGTCTCCCCCGCGCTCAGAGCCTAGGCTTCGGAGGGCGGGAGGTGGGCGCGGGCCTCTCTCCACCTGCCACCGACTTGCAGTGTGTCTTTGAGCAAATCATTTCCCATTCCCATCTTTAAAATGGGCTTGCTAACACCTGCCTCCTCCTGGAACTAGTCAATGGCTCAAATGACACACAGTGGATGTGAGAGTTCTCAGAAGGCGTAAACCACTGGATTCCTACCAACAGTAGCCTCATCAATACTGTTTGATTTTTCACAATGACTGGAGGGAAGTCGTGCAGTCATCCACTCAGACTCACTTGGTGTCCCTTGATTTTTACCCCCGGGGGTCCCTCCTCCTGTCCCCACCCCTGTATGCCCCATTCTTCTCCACCTCTGTCTCAGTCTATGCAGGGATCTCCTCCCCTGGGTTTGGGGAACCCCAGAAGTTGAGGACCTTGATAAGCACATATGAGGCCCCACCCTTGCCCCGCAGCCCTGCCGGCCTCCATTCTTGTCCCTGGGGAGCCAGGAGGACCAGCCTTCTTCTGGTTTTCCATCTTGATTTGCACTGTCTGTTCTGTCACCCCTGTCTGTGCGTCTCTCTCTCCCTGCTTCTCTCCCCTGTGGTGACCCCAAAGTGGGGGCACTTTGGGCCGCAGCGGCCTGGCAGTGTTCGCCCAGTGTCCGCAGCTGCCCGCCAGCCAGAACGAGCACCTGCCTCTTCTTCCTGCCTCCAGGCGCACCTCTCCACCTGTGAGTGTGCGGGATGCCTATGGCACCTCTTCGCTCAGCAGCAGCAGCAATTCCGGCTCCTACAAGGGCAGTGACAGCAGTCCCACGCCAAGGTAATTGGCCCCTCCTCTCTGGTCCTGGCCCTGCTGGCTGGGAACAGGTTGTCCTGGGGTGGGGGAGGTAGGGGAGCAGGATCGTGTTCTAACCACCCCTGACGCCAGCATAGTCGCTGGCTGTGTGACCTTGAGCAGGTCACTTCTCCTTTATGAGCCTCAGTTCCTGTCTGTAAGATGGATATGACAATATGCAGCTGTACATAAAAAAGAAAAAAATACAGTGGCTTAAACAAACTAGGGGTGATGCTTGCAGAACAAGGAGCCAAGGGTTGGCAGCTCCCTGAAGCGTCGGGGACCCCATGCGTTCTCTCCATGCTCCACCATCCTTAGTGTACAGCTTTTGTCTTTGTCATCACAGGTGGCTTCTGTACCTCCAGGTATCAGGCCTGCCCTCCGGGAAGGAACAGGTGGAAAGGACCAAAGCCCTCCTCAGAGGTTGTTTTTCTGAGAGGGACACCTTGCCCCCAAATCCTGCCAGTTCTTGCTGGCTGGAACTGGGTCATGTGAATAACTCTAGCTGCAGGGCCAGTTAGTATCTTCCCCAGAACAGCACCACCCCAGACAAAATGGGGGTTCTGCTAGGAAGAAAGCAAGATGAGTGCTGGGAAGCAGCCTACAGTGTCTACCATCATGCACTTCTCAGGGGAACACTTTGAGAGTGACAGAGGTGGAACTGGCTTGGAAGACGAAATATTATGAATGCAGCAGATGCCAAGTTGTAGTCTTGGGTGAGGTGAACT
The DNA here is from genome assembly GCF_000951035.1 of Colobus angolensis palliatus. Lineage (NCBI taxonomy): Eukaryota > Metazoa > Chordata > Mammalia > Primates > Cercopithecidae > Colobus > Colobus angolensis. Next base: position 3,534,543 of record NW_012115366.1, on the reverse strand, counting down.
TGGACTCACAAAGCAGGATCATGTTGGAGAAGCAGGTGTAGGGGAGCTGTGGGTCCTTGAAGACCAGGAAGCAAGAGCTATCATGGCAGGCCTTGTCCTGCTTCCCCAGCATTGAAATACAAGTGAGAGGTTGGGGCATGTGGGGATGAGCATAGGCTCTGGATTTGGTCTCTTCCTGTCTTTAGCCTCCATTTCCTTTCTTTAAAGTGGAGCTAATAACTCGGAAGCTTCAGTGACTTGATATCTACACACCGCCTGTGCATCCTAGTTGGCCCATAGTTGATACCTCCTGTTGTTTGAGCTTTGATCTGACTTAAGGCCAGGAGATGCCTGGCCTGTGGCTCCCATGGCTGGAGCACCTCCTGGGAGGGCTCAGTGGAAAGGATGTCATTTGTGTGACGTGATGTCCCAAGCCACTGAAACAGCAGCTCTTAGATTTCCATCGTGACACATGTGATGGGTAACACCCATGTGCAGGACCCATGCCCCTGCATCCTGGCTGTAACACCACCCCAGAGACTGGGAGACATAGGAGTAAAGTGCTAACTTACATTTTGAAATGTTAATTTACGTTTTGAATACCATATAATTGGCAACTTAATACTTTTCTATTAGTAACAGATTTTGTAACACATCTCATAACTGCAGCCCTTGGAGATAATCCCAACCCCAGGGCTGAGAATTGCTCCTAGTCTTCTTCCCCACAATGAAGGTTGCTGCCCCTGGGTGAGCAGTGGGGCCACAGTTAGGTCCCCTCTGCAAATAGCCAGGCTTTCCAAGGCAGGAATAGCTGAGAAACATGCACCGTAGCATATTTTTTTTCTAATTTTAGTTTATATATATATATATATAAAAATATATATATGTATACATATATATTTTTTACAAAGATAGAGCTAGTGACTAAAAATGTATATGTGTTAAATTTTATATTGGGGAAAAATACTCATGAAAGCAAAATGAAAAATGTAAAATAGTTACTTCCTCTCTAATCCTCAATCCTTACTGGTTTAGCTAATCTTGGTTCCCCCACTCCTACCACCCCTTGCCAAGGGGTGACTCCACCCCTTGCCAAGCAGAGAGGAGACCTGCGTGACTTGGCTTGAGTTAACCTAGGGGCCATGAGGTGGGTACATAGAAGAAAACCATTTCTCATTCAACTTCTATAACCACTTTCTCTTTGACAGTTTACGACTTACTAGTACTTTTTCCTTGGTAAACACTATACAGCATCCATGGAACTTTTAAAACTGCCTCCAGCTTGGCTGCTTCAGCAAATGGGCCTCACCAGGGCCTGCCTTTTCCAGGCTCATAAAGGGGCATTGCCCCTCCCTAGACCTGCCAGTCACTCTCCCCTCAAGGAGCAGAGTTGGATGGATGGCAACAAGGCCTGAGTCTCTAGTCGCATGAGAACATGTCCAGGTTTTAAGCCAAGATCCAAGGTTTCTTTATGAGCAGAACAACCAGCAGCCAGGATGCTAAGAGTAGAGCTGCCTGGGCTGTAGTCTGTTGTGGAGTTGGGGAGTTCTCCTTCCCTCTGAAAGCCTGGCCCTCCCTCCCCTACTGGCACCTGACTGCCCTCTGGGTGGCAATTCCTTCTCCTTTGCCCTGGTAGGGCACCATGTCAGTGCCGCCCTGTGCTGGGAGCAGTGCATGTCCAGCCTGCTGCCACCCCAGAGTACCGCAGTGAACCGGTCCCTGCCCAGAGCCGGCAGGTATTCACGTGTGTGCTCCCATGTGTCCCCGGAGGTGAAAGTGTGAACATGTGCCTGCGCTGGTGCCCTAGTACCTGTGAGTAGCTGCGAGGCACAAGTGTGTCTCCATGTATGTGGGCATGTAGGTGCGAATGGACGGGGAATTGACATCCCAGGAAGTGTGCATGCATATAGTACACACCCACATGTACACAGCGGGGTTGAGGAGTGAGAGTGCCAGGGCGTGTATGGAGAGAGCTGTGCCTGCGCCTGTCTGCCCTCCCTGTCCCCAGGCTGTGAGGGGTCTGGGTTCTAGAGAGGAGAGCTTCTGCCTCCACCTGGGAGATGTTTCCTCCTCTGTGGAGGTGAGTCCTTGTCTGCCATGCAGACCCAGGATCTGCCACTTACACCTGAGTTTCCAGCCTTCAAGCTCATTCTCTGGTTTGGAAGATGAGGTACCTGGGTTCTGCGATGCACCACTGGGATTGCCTGAGGGGCTCGGGGCAAGAGCTAACCTCTCTGAGGCCAGCGGCCCCTCTAAAAGATGAAGACAGTCCCTACTTCCAGGGTTGCTGTAAGGATCGATGGCATTGGTCAAGCACTTGGCCTGATTACAGGCTTACGCGTGTGCTCTGGGTTATATCTCCCCACCCAGCCATAACTAGAGGAGCCCTGAAGCCTGCATCCTGACACTGTGGTTTTCACTTAGAGGAACTCTACTAAAACCCACCTGCCAGAAGGCTGAGGGTTCTCCTGCCTTGTGTGGGAGGCCTGGCTTGGAGCCATCTGGTGGCCAGGGATGGTGAGGCTGGCGTCCCCTTGCTCCCCAGAGGTAAACCACCTGTGCCTTGCCTGACCTCTTCCTCCCTCCCTGATGATGGGCTTCCCCTTGCAGGCGCTCTATGAAATACACACTGTGCAGTGACAACCATGGCATCAAGCCCCCGACCCCGGAGCAGTACCTGACCCCCCTGCAGCAGAAGGAGGTGTGCATCCGGCACCTGAAAGCCCGGCTGAAGGACACGCAGGACCGGCTCCAGGACCGGTGAGCGGGTGGCCACGAGCAGCCCTGGGGGTACCCCACCAGCTCCATACTCAGAGAAACCAGGGCTCTGGGGTGCCTCTTGGAAGGAGGAGTGGCTGGGGGTCTCCCAGCATCCATCTGCTGTCTCCTTCCCAGCAAAGCCTCTTTTGAGCCCACTTGCAGACCCTCATCCCCAGCAGCTACTCACCTTGACTACTCCACGAGGCCGCTGGGGGCCAGGTGGGAGCAGTTTTCCATGAGGGCCTATCCTGTGGGGCCTCCCGCCTGTGCTGTCCTCTCCCAGCTACAGCCTGGCGACCCCTCTGGCTACTTCTTTTCCTCTGGCTCCCGTCTTCCAGGAGTTGGAGCACAGGGCTTCTTTCTGACTTGTCTCTTTTGTGGGGGAGAAACAACTCTTTATCCTTCCTTGCTTCTCCTGAGTGAGTCTCCAGAGGGCTTGTGGCCCACCTCGACTTCAGGTCCCAGAAACCTTTCTCCTCATCTACTTCCTGCTGTGGAGGATGATCATGAGAAGCCTTTTGCTGAGCTCTTCCCCAGCCCAGGTGTGTCCCAGGAGCCCCCGCAGGCCTGTCTGAGCTCATTCTCAAGTGCTTAATCTCTACCCTCCCAGCTTCTACCCTCCAGCCCAGTGCCTTCATCTTTGTGATCTACACTTCAGGGTGGTGATCTCCCATTGTCTTAACTATCCTTCTCTGGACTGTGTCTATGCAAACGTGCAGCCTATTGTGAGCTGGACAAGGTGCTGTGTGGGGCTGGAGCTCAGAGCGGGCATGATGATCGCTCCTTTTTTCCTTTCTTTTTTTTTATATACAGCAGCTTTATTGCAATGTAACTTGCATACCATACAATTCACCTATCAAAAGTGTACAGTTGGATGATTGTTAGTATAGTCACAGAATTTTGCAACCATTACCACTATCTAATTTCATAAATATTTCTATCACCTCAAAATAAACCCCATTCCCATTAAGCAATCACCCCCAATTTCTCTCCAACTGCCCTAGTTCCTGGCAACCACTAATTTTTCTGTCTCTATGGATTTGTCTATTCTGGACATTTCATATAAATGGGATCACGCTGTATGCATGACCACATCGTTCTTGACCACAGCTCTGCCAAGCAGCCAACCCGATTTGGGTTTGTTGTGGTTTTAAACTGCAGGCGGTTACGGGTAGCATTCAGCGAGCTTCATTGTCTGCAGAGCGAGGATTTCTATTTTTATTTTCCCTCATCTTCCCAGTGATGCCCAGGACCTACGTGGCCTTTTGCACTAATGCCTCAGGGAGCAGATGGCCCATCTCCCAGCTTCATTTCTAGGGCCAGCCCCACGGCTTAGAGCAGACCATCTGCCCTGTGTGGTTTGGGCAGGATGCCCTGGCGTGGCTTTGCCCACACCTTGACTCCCTGGTCACTGTGGTCTGTTACTCCCACAGGAACCTATGGCAGGTCTCTGCATGAAGTATTGTCAGTCTCCCCACACTCTCTCCATATCGAGTTTCATGCCTGTGCTTCCCGCAGTGGCCCACCTTCTGTTCCTCAGAGACACCATGTGCTTTTGCACCTCTGTGTTCTCGCATCTGTGTCCCCACCACTTGAGATGCCCTGCCCCCATCTCGCTCCCTGGGCAAACGTATCCTTCAAGACGCACTTCAAATGTGATGCCCACTGAGGCATGGACAGGGCTCGAAGCCATGGCTCCCTGGGGTTTGGCTGGGCCCCAAGGAGAGAGAGGCAGAGACTGGGCTGAGCGGATCATGCCCAGTTCCTTCTTTCAAACTCACTCTTTCTCCCAGGGTGAGGTGTGAGTGAGGAGCAGGGTGAGAGGCCAAGAGGGTTACTTAGAGTGGGCCCCCCACCTGGAGGCAGGAAGGGTGAAGACCAGGTATCTCCCGCTCCCCACTACCTGTTGCCTTGTCTGTTATTGGTACTCTAAGCAGCTCCAGCTGTGTCCTGACGGGTGGGTGGGGCCTTCTAGGTGATGCCATTGCTGACCTTTGTGGCCGCTGCATCCTCTCAGCCCCCAGTCCCTCCAGCATATTGTGGAATGAGATTCCTGGGCCCATTTCCTGAAGGAAATTTCTGATCTGGTTTTGAAAAGTATATGGTGCTTGATCTGGGACAGTCACTCTGCTGGGCTGATAAACCCCAGAGTGACAGCCACGGCATTTGTAGATTTTACTGATGGGAATGTAGGGTTTAGGCTGAGGGGGCTCATGCGGGCTGCCGCTAGGAAGTGAGCACGAATGCTCAGGACGGGGTTTGACGTCTCCTGGATGCTTTTCCTTCTTCCTCACTAGTGTTAATCAGTTGCCTTCTGTCTCACTCTGGTTTTACCTCTAGATCTGATGGGATATTTTTCTAACTTACCTCCCTCCCCTTGCACCCCTGGATTCGTCTGTGACTTGGGAATTTGAAAAGCCTGAGCATTTCTGGACAAGAGTCTGCTGACTGTCTTGTTCACCTGGTGCTTGCCCTTGTCTCTCAGGAGTAACTCTGTGCCTTTCTCATTGATCTTTTCAGCCTTTCCTCTTTAAGATACAAAGATACAAGGAGATACAAAGATACAAAGAAGAAGCTTCTGGCATGGATAGATGAGAGTCACCCTGTTCTCATCATTCTCCCCGTTCCACCCACCACTTCTCATCACTCTGCGTGAGGGATGATGTAAAATCATCAGCCTCCCCCAACATTGAAGGCTCATTTCTCTCCCCAGGGGTCTCTGGCCAAATATTCCTCCACTGAAACTTTCTGCAACCTGCTTTAGTAGGAGGCTACACTTTCTATAGAACACAGATTTTCTGCCTAGTTTTTGTGGTTTTACATTAAGATTTTATTAGGTTTTTATAGGAGTCTCTGTAAAACTTACAAGGATCTTTGTTGTCCAGTCTCTTCTCTAGATGATGGATTTGAATGTTGAGAGTTGTCTGCATTCTGGGGAGGGGATGGGGGAAGGAATACGAGTGGCGTCTCCTCCCACCTTTCTTCTCTCTCCAGGCGGAGGCTTCTCCTGTCTTCACCCCGCAGCCCCTCTCCCCAGCCACTCTCATTCCCACTTATAATAAAAAGGCGTTGAGTTTGTCCTTCTGTTTTGGGCTCTGAGCCACAGCAGCACAGGGCCCTTCATCCTTGGCAACATTTTCCTCTCCCTGCCTCTCCTTGGCGGTGACAGACCAGGCAGGCGACAGACCAGGCAGGCAGGCAGTGAGCGTGTGTGTGTCTCCTCGGCTCACAGGGACACGGAGATCGATGACCTGAAGACGCAGCTGTCACGCATGCAGGAGGACTGGATTGAGGAGGAGTGCCACCGCGTGGAGGCCCAGCTGGCCCTGAAGGAAGCCCGAAAGGAGATCAAGCAGCTCAAGCAGGTCATTGACACTGTCAAGAACAACCTGATTGATAAGGACAAGGGGCTGCAGAAGTACTTCGTGGACATCAACATCCAGAACAAGAAGCTGGAGACGCTGCTGCATAGCATGGAGGTGGCCCAGAACGGCATGGCCAAGGAGGATGGCACTGGGGAGTCAGCCGGCGGGTCCCCTGCCCGCTCCCTCACCCGCAGCTCCACCTACACCAAGCTGAGTGACCCGGCCGTCTGTGGTGACCGCCAGCCGGGCGATCCCTCCAATGGCTCTGCTGAGGATGGGGCAGACAGTGGCTTTGCGGCAGCCGATGACACACTGAGCCGGACGGACGCACTGGAGGCCAGCAGCCTGCTGTCATCCGGGGTGGACTGTGGCACCGAGGAGACCTCGCTGCACAGCTCCTTTGGCCTGGGCCCCCGCTTCCCCGCCAGCAACACCTATGAGAAGCTGCTGTGTGGCATGGAGGCTGGCGTGCAGGCCAGCTGCATGCAGGAGCGTGCCATCCAGACAGACTTCGTGCAGTACCAGCCTGACCTTGACACCATCCTGGAGAAAGTGACCCAGGCCCAGGTCTGTGGGACAGACCCTGAGTCAGGGGACAGGTGCCCAGAGCTGGACGCTCACCCTCCGGGGCCCAGAGACCCCAACTCAGCAGTAGTGGTGACGGTGGGTGACGAGCTAGATGCCCCAGAGCCCATCACCCGTGGACCCACCCCACAGCGGCCTGGTGCCAACCCCAACCCTGGCCAGTCGGTGAGCGTGGTGTGCCCCGTGGAGGAGGAGGAGGAGGCTGCCGCAGCTGAGAAGGAGCCCAAGAGCTACTGGAGCCGCCACTACATCGTGGATCTGCTGGCTGTGGTGGTGCCGGCCGTGCCCACAGTGGCCTGGCTTTGCCGCTCCCAGCGGCGCCAGGGCCAGCCCATCTACAACATCAGCTCCCTGCTGCGGGGCTGCTGCACTGTGGCCTTGCACTCCATCCGCAGGATCAGCTGCCGCTCGCTGAGCCAGCCGAGTCCCAGCCCGGCGGGCGGCGGCTCCCAGCTCTGAGGAGGCCCATTCCGGCCGCGGCGCCTGCAGCCTGACCACTGATTGTAGGGATGCCGTTCCCCCTCCCTTCTCCCATGGGCATCATCTTATTTATTTAGTTTTGGGTGTGGAACTGTTTCTTTTTTTCAGGATATAAAACAGTCTCGTGGCAGGAGCAAGGGTTGGAGAAAGGCATCCCAAAGCTTCGATGGAGAGCAGGGAAGGGAGACCCAAGGCAGGAGGCACACCGGCTGGACAAATCGCAGGGAGGGAGGGCACGAGGGCCCTCTGTCCCCCTGGCCCTTCAGACAGGGCTGGCCCTGCTCAGGAAGCCTCTAGCTGTCTTTATCTGGAGAAGCCGGGCTTGAGTTGCCCACAGGCCCTTGCCCTGCACCGTCCTGTCCAGTGCCCTGCTCACTCCATACCTGCTCTTCCAAGCCACCTTGCCCTCAGCCCAGGTTCCTGGGCCAGCACTCTCTCCTCAAATGGAAGCAGCCATGGCCTAAAGTGTAGATCACTGACCCAGGGCTCAGAGCAGAGGCTGGAACCACTGGGCTGGGCCGGCGTTCCAGCCTCCCCAGACTGCTCCCCACCTTGGGACTCAGGAGCTCGGTCAAGGCCACAGGCTGGAGGAGAGACGGGGCTGGGCACGAGGTGGCGGAGGGCGTGTGGGTTCTGTGTCTGTCTGTTCATCCCAGGCCTTCCCGTCATCCCTTTCCTCTTGGCACTTCTGGGTGTGTCAATCATTATTCCTGTGAGGCAGCTAAGCCTGGCAAGCTCAGTGCTGGGGTAGGAGGGCCTGCCTGAGTCCCAGCTCCCAGCTGGAGAATCCACCAGCACAAGAAGAGGAGGCAGGGGGCAGAAGCCCAAGGGGGCTCCCTTAGTCTTCCAAGGTGAGGCCATCTCATCTGCAGGCTGGGAGGCAGGGCTGGACTCAGGAATCCACAGCTTACTGAAAAAGCCAGAGGCCATGACTGCCCCCAGGAACTTGCCCCGAGTTTCTCTGGGGCCCTTGGGTCCAACTTCTGCTTTGCACTATGTTCATTTTGGGGTTGGTTCTCAGCCCTCCAAGGGTCTCCAGTGAGATGGCTGCTTGCTGTCTGAGATGAGGGTTCCTAAACCTTAAACCTATCTGCCTCTGGAGGAGGGTGGGGGATTCTGGCAGGATGAATCGCAGGATGGCGTACTGAAGCCACGATGTTCGTCCAGGCCAAAGCAGGGTGTCCTGGGATAGGTTTCCCAGGCAGGGGCATGGCAGAGCACACAGGCACCCCGCAGCCTCCCTGCTCCCAGCCCAAGGCCAGTCGGCCTGGGAAGTTCACTGCCCCAACTCCTTTCCCGGGACCATACTGAGTCCCCCAGCCATGCTGCTGACATTCTTATTACCTTTATTATCTTACCAAGTAAACTCACTCCTCTTCCCCCACAGGGGTTACAACCATCTGGTTGTCCCTCCCACTCTTCAGAGGCGAGGCCCCACATCTGGGGGGTTGGAGGGACCCTGTGTCTTACTCGCCCCTCTGGCCTAAGGGCCACTCTGGTTCTTTGCCAAGGTTGCTTGCCCTCACCCCAATGCTCCAACAGTCATTGCCTGACTCATGGGCTCTGCCCTTCTGTTCGGTGCCCTCCACGCAAGGCGGGGCACCTGCATGCACTGGGAGGGGGCAGCTGGACCAGCCCTCGGGGCAGGAGCCCCCCTCTGCCACACGCTTTGTGCCTCCAAAGCTCCCCCCGCCTTGGTCAGGGCCTCAGACCAGCCATCCTTTGTGGAATATACCCCAACCCAGCCAAACCAAACCCAAATGCCTGAGGCCTGGCTGGGGCTGCCCCCGAAGGACACTGTGGCCATGCCACGGAGGGGGCAGTGGACAAAACCAATCCAAAGCCAAAACAGGACTGGCCGCGGACCCAGCCTCCTGTGCTGCGCACTCATGGAGCTGCGTAGTCTCCTTAGACATAGTCAAAGCTTTGCCAAGAAAAGAAATGTATGAACTATATTTGACAACATAAAATCTCTCTATTTTTCACCACTGGAATTTAGTCAAGCTTCAAGCCCCTCTGCTCCTGTCTGTGTCTTGCGTCTGTGGCCTTCCTGTTGTGTCTTGTGTTTTGGTGGATGTGACAGGGCTGGGGCCACAGTCTACTCTGTCCCTGCTGCTAGAGAAGCCACCTGTGGAGGAGTGGGCTGTGGTTGGGCCTGAGGCCTGTGGAGGAGGTGAGTGTAGCCAGCAGCAGCCCTCTACTCCTATTCTGGCCTGAGACCACCGGTGTGGGTCACGAGGGCCCTGGCCCGCAGTGTTGAGGGTCCTCTCTTTCGGGGGTTCTCCTGGGGCCTTTGATGCGCTTTTCTTCTTGTCAGTGGAGGAAGCAGCTCCCCACTCAGCCCTGGGACAGGCCCTGGGACTGTGGCAGCCGGTGGCCCTGGCCCAGCTCCAGAGTGTGTGTGTGTGTGCTCAGATCCCGCATCTATGCAAAGGTGCAGGCTGCCTGTGCGGCTCCAGGCGGTGGAGGTGCAGCAGCTGCTGCTCAGGCGCCATCCCCTGAAGAGGCAGGGTACAGACGGGGCTGGGAGGGCAAAGATGGGGTGGGGCCTCCCCCTGAGAGAGCTCACCCTCCACAGTGACCCTTTTCCTTCCTGCCTAATCCCGTTGGGCTGCGACCTTTTCCTCCTGCCCTCAGTTTCTGAAACAGAAATCTTTGGGGCCTCCCCTTTCCCCAGCGTCTGGCCAGAGCGGATGAGGTCCTGAGGAACAGTGTCCCCAGGAACCACGTTCTGGAGCCTGGTGGCCAGACGTGGCTTCTCCTGAGTTCTAGGGCTCGGGCCAGAGTGGCCCTACTGCCCAGCCAGTCCAGGCTCAGGCAGGAATCGGACGCTGGGGCCCGGGCTCTGCACAGAGAGCTGGGCTTGAGTGGAGTCGATTGTAGATTTCTCCCAAGGGTGAGATCACTTAGCTTCTCACTGACACACCCTTCCCAATTGCCACTAGCACAGGGGTATCTTACAGCACTTTGGGGAGGGGTGGGACAAACTGCAAGGTTCTGGGGCCAAGGCCTACCCAGGGGCCTCTGGCCAGAGAACTCACAACCCCCCTCTGACCTAGGGGACAATGCAAACAGGTCACAGTGCACTCCCATATTATGCCATCCCTTTGACGAAGAATTCAGGGAATGTGGGAAGTGGGGAGGCGGGGAGGGATCTTGACTCTTGTCTCCTTTGTCCTTTTGTTCAGACAGAGTTGTACCTGCAGCAGACAACTCTGAATTAAAGCATGAAAACACAGTAAGCCCCTTGGCCTGTTTTCTTTATACTGGGTGGTTTCTCTAAGGGGGGCAGTGGGAGGGTTCACAGCGTCTTCCTCCAGTCCAGGGACCAGAGCACTTGCACAGGAAAAAGCCAGGCAAGCAGCGATCGCCTCTGACATGCAGGAACACAGAGAGCTGCACGGGGCTGGGGCACCACTGCCCTCTTGGGGTCAGGCTCAGGGTCTGGAACCACCTCCCCCTGCCCCCACATGGCACACCCTGCTGGGCACCATGAGCACATCGCGTTTCACCCTCCCCAACATCCCCTGAAGTGGCTTCTCATGCCCACTTTGCAGAAGCAGAAACAGCCACGGTCACAAGGGGGGGTGCCCCAAAGCCAGTGCTCCCTCTGCCAGCCCCGCTGCCCCACAGTCCTACCCCGTCCCACAGTTCCATCCTGTCCCCAGTTCCAGTCATCCCTGCGCCAGGCTGGCAGGCGGCACGTGACAGAGGCAGAGCCAAATCATGGCTCTCAGAGACCACGCGGAGAAAAGGCCCTGGTCTCACCACAGTTTAAGAGAAAACCAGCCTGGCAGATCAGGGGACCGAGGATTCCAGAAGTTTCAATTACATTTTTATTTTATTTTCGATAGTTTTGGGGGAATCAATTACCTTTGCAGATGGGTTTTGTTTAAAATCAAATCTTTATTCAAAAGATAGTCAAGGCTGATAACTTATGCAGTCTGTGACAAAGAGCAAGTCAAGGCAAGGAAAAAGCTCTCACAAAGAATGTAGCTCTGTTCTCTTAAATGTATAACTGTTTTCCTGGTGGAGCAAAATTTCTTGAAAGGGGCCCAGTTGCAACTTTAAGAAGTGTTTAGACAGCCTGCCTCCATGTTCAGCATTTAAATCGGCACAAGAGAATCGGCTGCCTGTGGGCTCTGCCTGAGCCTCAGCCCAGCCTGAAGTCTGAGACTCCAAGGAGGCCTGTGTGTATAAGCGACATACCCATGCCATCCCATGGTCACCCTCCTGGACATGCCCCCCTCACGGCAGCTCCCAGCTTAAGCAGCAGGCCAGCTGCAACCCATCATCCGAGGGTGGTTGCCCTTTGCCGCAGGAGGGCGGGAGGCCCACCCTGCCCACCCTGCCCTCCAGTGGCTTCAGGCATCTGGAATGGAGTGGTCCATGGTGTGGTGGAGCAGGACTGGAGACAACCTGGATACAGCAACAATGGTGGCCAAGTTGGCAGCTCCTTCTCTCCGCCCTCCAGCAACCTCCACCCCCTTCCGAGCCAGCGCATCCCATGTGGGCCTTCACTCCCAGTTCTAAGACTTTCGAATCACCAGAAGCCACAAGCTACCTTGGAGGGAGGGGAAGGGGAAGGGAGTATGGAGTTGGCGGGGTCTGTGCCCTGTGTCAGTGCTGAGAAAGTGGAGGTGGCTGAGCCAGGTGCACCCAGGAGGCAGGGAGGTGAGCGGGATGGCAGAGGAGGGGTGAGGAGGGTGCAGCCTTACTTTTTGACCATGTGCTCGTAGATCACAGTGGGGATGATGGTCAGGGTGACAACGTTCCCAGCTGTGGCCAGAATCTCCATGATCTTTTTGTCCTAAAGAGGAGGCAAGTAAGTGATCACCCTAAGGATTGGGGACCAGGGGCAACTCTACAGACCCTTCTGCGGAGGGCTTAGCATGGGCCACTGCTAGAGGACACCACAGATGCCTGACTGCAGGGCGGGGCTGCCTCAGACCCCGAGCCTGTCAGATGAGGGTCCCAGCAGACTCCCAGGTAAGGTCTTGCTTAAGTGAGAACATGGGTCTCCCACATGTGCCAGGCAGTCCAAACACTAACGCTGAAGAACCTAACATAGAAGAACCTCTGGCCCTTACTCAGAGCCTACTGACCTTTACTTTACACATGTATGTAATCTGGTTACATGTTTTCTTGACTGTTCCAAAATAAATGCGAGAAGATGTGCTAGACAAGACTAGCGATGGCCACAGGTGGAAATAAAGACAAATGATCTCAAGAAGTGTGTCTGGCTGGGACAAACCCGGTTCTGAAGAGCCTCACGACCCTATGGATTTCTGAATAACAATTTTCTAAAACATTCCTGCTACTGAACATGATCCACTATACAAAAAAATAAGTGCCATAGAGCAAGGAGGTGTCTGTGCAGCCAGCAATAGCTACTATTTATTAAGCACCTACTATGTGCCTGGCACTGTGCTCAGAGCTCTAGGTACACTGTCTTTTTTTTTTTTTGGAGACAGGGTCTCTCTCTGTTGCCCAGGCTGAAGCACAGTGGCATGATCATAGTTCACTGCAGCCTTGACCTCCCAGGCTCAAGTAGTCCTCCCACCTCAGCCTCCTGAGTAGCTGGGACTACAGGCGTGCACCACCACGCTTGGCTAATTTTTTAGCTTTTTTGTGGAAAGAGGGTTTCACATTGCCCAGGCTGGTCTCGAACTCCTGGACTTAAGTGATCCTCCTGCTTTGGCCTCCCAAAGCACCGGGATTACAGACGTGAGTCACCGCATCCAGTCCTATGAACACCATCTTACCTTAGGAAGAGGACGCTGAGGCTCAGGTGGGGTAAGCAAGCGGCCCATAGACCTGAGCCCTGCCACCACCCAGCAGTCCCTCCCCAGTGCGGCCACTGGCCTACCTTCAGCCCGATGACATTCTGCCCATCCACCTCACACACATAGTGGTTGGTGAGGAGCCCGTTGCGGGCCGCAGAACTCCCTTTGACCAGAGAGACAATCTTCCCCTTCTTGATCACGAAGCCGACATGGCCCATGCTGTCCTTGTGCATGGTGACAGTCCGCTGGAACGGCCTGGCAGAAGGGACAGTGAGCTGACCTGGGGACATGGCCGGGGTCAGATGGAGAGGCTGCCCAGGCCTGGCTACTCACCTGTCCCGAACCACCATGACAATCTTCTCGGTTGATGCCTTCCTCACTACCCGATGGGCTTTGCGCGAACTCCACCCAGCACAGTCACGCCCGTCAATCTGCAGGATCTGGTCCCCAAAGCGCAGTCCCACAAGGGATGCGGGGGTGTTGGCCTGGACCAACTGCACAAAGAGCCCCTGGGGGAGGCAGGGCCCCAGAGTCAGCGTCCCTGGCCCACCCTAGGCACAGATCCCTCTTCCAAGCTGTTGTTTTCCTCCTGATACTCCAGGAGCCTACAGGGTGCCAGGGGCACAGCTCTGCATGGCGGGCACCAAGGTTACCCCATTTACTTGGGAGGAAACACTCTAGGCCTCATAGTTATGAAGGAGGTGAGTCAGAATTTCAACCCTGGCCTGAGGCTGCACCCCCAAACACTCTACTGGACCATTCACAAAGGCATGGGCTTCCCTGGCATCCGCTGTCTACACGTCTCCTGGAAGCTAGATGCCCTGGGCAGTGAAGGGCTGGTGGGGAAGGGAGGCTCCTCCAGTGGAGGGCACTGCACAACCCAGCACCAGCCTCGCCCAAGTCTCGGGGAGGAGGGACTAGGGGCAAGAGCCTGGCCAGTGGGGTTAGGAGGCTCGCTCTGCACCTTCCTTACTGCGGACGGGGCCTCTGAGCTCTGAGGCCCGGCGGGAGAAGGCGTGCAGCTCGAGCTCCTCTTCCCACCCAGCCCCCGCGCCATACCTGGTCGACTGTCCGCAGCCTCAGCCCGGTCTTGCCGCGCTCGTCCTTGCACAGGTGAATCTCGCGCACCCCGGGCTTGATCTCTGCTCGCCGCACGCCCAGGCTGTACCCGGACACCGGTGCCACCATCTGGCCGGGCGCGGGGCCCGAGACCGCTGTCTGCAGACACCAGGGAGCAGGGGGTCAGCCCGGCCCGTGGGGACCCTGTGCCTCAGGAGACACTGGGGTAGGGGTAGGGATGGGGAAAGGAGGATGGAGCCGTCCCCGGGTCCCACCACATGCCCAGTCCACACCTCTCCCCTAGGGCCGAGAGGAGACGTGGCTCCATACGGCCACTAGGGGGCGTGAAAGTCCATGCCCCTAAAAAGGCGGGGAAACGGGGAGAGAAAGGGCAAGGATACAGGAAGAGGCCCTTCATTTTCCAAGGGAAATTGGCATCAGGAAAAGACTCCTTTAAAACTCACTTAAAATAGAAAAAGTCACAGTAAACAGTGAGCAACAGGGGATAAAAGGACTGGATTTTTGTCTTGAAAAAAATGTGAAAATATAAAAATTAATGATGCACAAAAAGGCAAGGAACTTCACACTCCCAACACTGTTAAAGATGGTACTGGAAGATCTAGCCAGCACCGCAGGCAAGAAAAGAGGGGGAGTCACACATATTAGAAGAGAGGAAATAAAATGGTCCCTATTTATAGATGTCATGATGGTCTACTAGAGAATCCCAAAGAATCTACAAATACACTCCTAGATCAAATAAAAGAGTTTAGCAAGGTCCTGGGATACAAAATTAACCTATAAGATTCAATTATACTTCTGTATACTAACAACGAACACATGTAAACTGAAATTTTAAATACAACACCAGGCTGGACGTGGTGCCTCATGCCTGTAGTCCCAGCACTTTGGGAGGTCAAGGCAGGTGGATCACTTGAGCTCAGGAGTTCAAGACCAGCCTGGGCAACTGGTGAAACCTCCTCTCTACTAAAAATACTCTACTAAAAATTAGCTGGGCTGGTGGCAAACACCTGTAGTCCCTGCTACTCAGGTGGCTGAGGCAGGAGAATTACATGAACCCAGGAGGTGGAGGTTGCAGTGAGCCAAGACTGAACCACTGCTCAGTCCAGCCTAGGTGACAGAGTAAGACTCCATCTCAAAAAAAGAAAAGAAAAGAAAAGAAAGAAAGTAAGAAAGAAAAGAAAGGGAAAAGAAAAAGAATACAATACAATACCACTTACAATCACTCAAAAAAAAAAAAAAAAAGGAAAAAAAAAAAAAGGCCAAGCTCAGTGGCTCACTCCTATAATCTCAGCATTTTGGGAGACCAAGACCAGAGGATCACTTGAGACCAGGAGTTCAAGACCAGCCTGGGCAACAAAGCAAGACCCCCATCTCCATTAAAAACAAAAACAAAACAAAACTTAAAGAAAAAAAAAAGAAATACGTGTAAATCTAACAAAACACATACAGAAATTGTATGCTGAAAATGACAAAATACTGATAAAAGATATCAAAGAAGACCTAAATAAATGGAAGATTCTCTGTATTCATGGGTTGAAAGAATTAGTAAAGCTGTCAATTGTCGCCAAATTGATACACAGATATGACACCATTTCTATCAAAATCTCTACAAGATGTTTTGCAGATCCAGGCAAGGTTAATCTAAACTTTATATGAAAAGACAAAGGAATTTAGAATAGCTAAAACAATGCTGACAAAAAGAATAGCGAGCAGAATCACTACCAAATTTCAAGACTTATTATATAGCTACGGTAATCAAGACAGTGTGGTATTGGTGAAGGGATAGACAAGTATCAGTGGAACAAAGTAGAAAATCCAGAAATAGCCTCAAATGAGTAAAGTCAACTGCTTTTTGCAAGAGTGCTTTCAACAAATGGTGTTGGCTGGGGCGCAGTGGTTCATGCCTGTAATCTTAGCAATTTGGGAGGCCAGTGCGGGGAGATCAGCTGAAGTTAGGAGTTCAAGACCAGCCTTTGGCAACAGGGTGAAACCTCATCTCTACAAAAAATACAAAAATTAGCCGGGTGTGCTGGAAAGTGCCTGTGGTCCCAGATACTCAGGAGGCTGAGATGGGAGGATTGCTTGAGCCCGGCAGGCAGAAGTTGCAGTGAGCCAAGATCATGTCACTGCACTTCAGCCTGCAGAGTGCAGGGTGACAGAGTGAGACCCCATCTCAAAACAAACAAACAAACAAAACAACAAAAAAAAGCAAATGGTGCAACCATGGCAAAAATATGAACTTTGACTGAAACCTAACTCCTTACAAAAAAATTAACTCAAATTCAATCATAAATTTAAATGCAAAACATAAAACTATAACAATTTTAGAAGAACATGAAGGAGAAAATCTTTTTGACTTAGGGCTTGGTAAGTATTTCTTTACAAAGCACAAACCACAAAAGAAAAAAAAAATCAATAAACTGGACCTCATCAAAATTCAGAACTTTTAAGCTACAGACTGAGAGAAAATACAAACCACTTATCTGACAAAGGACTTTAGAATATATAAAGAACTTCCAAAACACTACAAACAAGCCCCAGCTTGGCCAACATAGCAAGACCTTGTCTCCACAAAAAATAAGAGTAACAATAATAAAAAAAATTAACTGGGCATGGTAGTGTGCACCTGTGGTCCCAGCTACTCAGGAGGCTAAGGTGGGTGGATCACCTGAACCTGGGAGGTAGAGGCTGTAGTGACCTGTCATTGCACCACTGCACTGTAGCCTAGACAATAGAGCGAGACCCTGTCTTAAAAAACAAGAAGAAAACAAGCCAATTAGAAAATGAGTAAAATACATGAGAAACATTTTACCAAAAAGAATATACAGATGGTAATAAGCACATGAAAAGATGGTCCACATCATCAGGTGTCAGGGAAATGCAAATTAAGACCATGATGAGCCATCACTATACCTATCATAATGGTTAAAATATAAAATAGTAATAACACCAAATTCTGGTGAAGACATGAAGAAACTGGAGCACTCATGTATTGTTCACAGCAAAGTAAAACAGTACAGCCACTCCAGGAAATAGTTTGGCAGTTTCTTTTTGAGACAAGTCTCACTCTGTTGCCCAGGCTGGAGTGCAGTGGTGTGATCTTGGCTCACTGCAGCTTCCACCTCTTGGGCTCAAGCATTCCTGCCTTGGCCTCCTGAGTAGCTGGGACTACAGGCACAAGACACCATACCCGGCTAATGTTTGTATTTTTTGTAGAGACAGGATTTCACCATGCTGCCCAGGTTGGTCTCGAACTTCTGGGCTCAAGTGATCCGCCTGTCTCAGCCTCCCAAAGTACTGGGATTACAGGCATGTGCCACCAACCTGGTGGCAGTTTCTTTAAAAAATCTAAACATACATTTGTCATACAGCCTAGCAATTGCACTTTGGGCATTTATCGTACAGAAATGAAAATGTATGTCTATACAAAAACCTGCATACGAATAACTTTGTTTATAACCACCAAAAACTGGGAACAACTTAACCATTCTTCAACAGGTTCAACAAACTGTGGTACATTCACATCATGGAATACCACTCAGCAGTAAAAAGGAATGAACTATTATTGACACACACAACAGCCTGGATGGATCTAGAGGGTATTGTGCTGAGTGAAAAAAGCCAACCTCAAATGGTCAAGATACTGTACGATTCCACTTATGTAACATTCTGAAATGACAAAACTACAGAGATGAAAAACAGAGGGCTGGCTGCTAGGGTTAGGGAGGGTGGCGAGGGGGCAGGCATGACTATACAGAAGCAGCCTGGGAGGGAGGTGGTTGTGGTGATGAACTAGTTCTATATGGATTGCGGTGCTGGTTACATGAGTCTACACACTGATGAAATGACACAGCACTAGAGACACATGGTTCCCGCACAAGATTCCTGGTTTTAATAGTGTGCTACAGCTGTGGAAAACGTAACCGCTAAGGAAACTGGGTGAAGGGTACTAACAACTTCTCTGTACTCACTTTGCATCTTCCTGGGAATCTACTGTTTAACAATAAAAAGTTAAAAGCCATACACAATTTTAAATTATAAAAATATGTTCATCTTATATTTTTATCAAAATTAAGGTTGAAGGCATTTATGTCCTAATTATAGGAGCAAAGAGTGATGACAGTGGGGCTGCCTACAGAAGGACCTTCTTTGCTTCATGTCTGCCTTTCACAGCACGACCATGAAGCGGACCATTGTGGAGAAACACCCCAGGGTGCCATCAGTTCTTCTCAGGGTCCCACACGGCCTCATCCTTGTGGATTTTCTCCTGTCAGATCCTCATTTTGGCAATGGCTTTGTATGCGTCTGTGACAGTTCTCCATCGTCATGTCCATTAACTTCATGAAATTCCCCAGCCTTAGCAAGCTTTGCAGTTCATACTTTCAGGTTCATCGACTCAGGATGAACCTGGCAGGAAGACTGACAGGTGGGATGCAGGGATGTTAGAGCTAACTGGTAAGGGGCTTAGGTGGGGACTGATTCTACAGGTGAATATGTTTTCAGTAGCAAATATTTCTGTGATGGTGTCTTTTGTCCCCGAAGCCATGGGAAGCAGGAATTGAGCCTTGTTGTTTAATTTGGGGACCAGAGCTGGGTGACAATCTCCTGCCCTCTCGGCTCTGCTTATCCATGCAGGCCGCCCTACTTTTGATGCCCCCGGGTTCACACTGGGTTTAACAGCCTCCCTTCTCATCCAGCTCAGGCCCACGGTCAAACAGCAAGCCCTGGTTCCCCAGCTCCAAGGCTTGTGGGAAGATCTGAAACCATGAAAGCCCCATAGTGCTTTTCATGAAGCCTCAAAATGAACGGTGCCATCAAGAAACAGAGCCACCAGAGTGCTGGGGAGAGGGGAGGTCCAAGCACAGAGAGAAAGAAGGTCTGTTGAAATGGCAAGACCAGGAAAGAGGGAGGATTGGGAGGTTCTGTGCCCACAGCAGGCAGAAGCCAAATACATACACTGTCACCCTCCGGAATCTGAAGCAAGCTCTGCTGGATTTCTTGGCTGGAGAGGGAAAGACCCATATAATTTTCCAATTCTGCCAAGTTTGGGTACAAAACTGATGGGGAAAAAAGGAAGAATAAATGTGTCATTCGAGGGCATGTGCTTCCCCATACCTGCCTGGCTCCCTTGTGCCTGCTCATTTTTATTAAGCAATGGAGCCTGAGAATGGTGTTTATTTCCAAGACTGTGGGGTATCCCCAGGAACACTCACTGGTGAACGCTCCTCAGAGGGCCCAGGTGCAGGGTGGCACACTGAGTCCTCATGCACCACTTTGCTATTCAACTCCACTGACTTTATTTGACACCCAGAAACCTCTGCAACCCTCACTGAATGGTTCCCACCAGGACTGGCACGGTCCTCATCCCTTCTTATAAGGATTTGTGTCCTTATAAGAAGAGACAATAGAGGGCTCATGCATGCGCTCTCATGCTGTAGCTCTCTCATGTTCGCGTTTTCTCGCTCTCTCTCTCAAGCAAGTGCACGGAGGAAAGGCCATGTAAGGACTCAGTCAGAAGGTGGCCATCTGCAAGCCAGGAAGGGAGCCCTCGCCGAAACTGAATTGGCCAGAACCTTGATCTTGGGCTTCCAGCCTCCAGAACTGTGGGAATATACATTTCTGCTGTTGAAGCCATCCAGCCTTTGGTATTCTGTTATGGAAGCCTGAGCTGAATAAGGCAAGTGGGGTTCTGGTTCCTTCTCTCTTTGAGCCGCTATCTGCCGTCCACTTCTCCTCCACCTGCCCCCAACCCAGACCAGCCACAGTTCCAGCAAGGAAGTCTGACAAGTGTGGTATTTCATTCCTGGGGTCACACAAGATTGGGTCACCAGAACGGTGCTGACATGCTGATTTATGGTGACTCGAATCATTTATATAAACAGAGGCCCCACAAATGATATCACATTCTCAAGGCAGCCTTGCTGGGGGCATCAGAGAAGCCACAGCTTTCCTAACTCTGAGCTGGGTTCGGAAGGATAAACAGGGGTTCACCAGGCAGTCAAGGAGGGAGGGGAATAGCATGGGCACAGGCCCTGGGAGGTGAGGTGACTCAGCCCAGGTCAACCAGGCAGTAAGAGGTGGGTGGCAACTGGGAGCCTGGTCCTCTCCTCCCTCCATGTTGAGTGCTTAACCCTGGAGCCTCCCATACCTTTGGCATTGCCAAGCTTCCCTGATGACCTCTTCCCTGAAAGGATTGGGCACCCAGAAGCCCCCCACCCCAGCTCACCTACCTGGTGGTGGGGAAATGGCTGCCGCCTGGACTGGCAGGGCTGGCATCTTGGGTGAGGCTCTGGCCTGGGCCTGGGGAGGAGCAGGGAGCACTGGTCAGCTGTGGCCAGGACCCCAGGAACCCCAGAGCCTGGAGCTCCATGAGGCCAGGGTCTGGGCATCAGGTGTGTGAGTGGGCCTGGGGTGGGGGGGAAGTGTCCACCAACCCTCAGGGCTCAAGATCATGTAAACATGGCCACCACAGATGTGTCTTTTCCTGGGAGGAGGTTCTGGGGGACTGTGACCCACCTGATGTCACAACCCGTTTACTGCCTGCAACAGGCAGAACATCAAGACCCATCTCCCAATCAAGTTCTCCGCTGCAAAGTCCAAAATTCTCAAAACCCACTGGAACCACAGAGTGCTGGGATGGAGGAAGAGGGGGCTTCTGGGGGCTGAGCAGACCAGTGCCCACGCCCACGAGCCTCGTTTCCTCTGAAAGCCTGCCTGAGAGCATGGGGCCTGCCCATTCTGGAGGGAGGGAGAGCTGGGCCTGGGCAGGACAGAGCGGGCATGAGAGAGGCATGCATGCAGCTGCTTGGTCTTTTCCATTCTTGCTGTAACAGCACTGGCATTGCACCCTGGATGTCTTCTTTGCCCAGCAGGCCCCGCAGTAGAGACCTACATGACCTGAGGCCTAAGGGAATCTCCAAGTGGCCCCAATTCCCAGCACCTTCCAGGATAATCCCCAAGATCCCCTTCAGGGAGTCCAGATGAATGGAGTCTGGTGACCTACCTGAATGGCCTGGTCCACTTTTAGGTCTTCTAGAGATGGGTACAGGGATGCCATGGCTGATTCTTGGAACACCCTGCAGAGTGCAGAGGGTGGGGAAGGATAAGGATGCAGCTGATGCCACCTTGAGAGGAGGCACAGACATCTGCAACAGCAAGTGGGTTGGAACTTAATATTCAAACAGAAAGGCAGCAGGGCACTTAGAATCCCTCCCCGAACTCCACCCCAATCCCCTCTCGATATTCAAACTCTACTGTATTCCACCCATCTCCAGCCTCACTGTCAACTTTTAATCTTAGCCACAATGAAGTTAGACCAGTAGGAAATTTATAAAGACTCTCACACAAACTGTAGCAGAACTTAGACCCTCAACAGGGCACTGCTCCAGAGGGAGGAGGGAACGGGGAGTGGAGAGGCACCATGAGCACTTATTTACTAAACACCTTATCATTGTCTCGGGGAGATTCAGCAGGACCTCTCAGCAAGGTGCCCAGAGAAAGTGAAAGGAACGACCTCTCAAGAAATGTTTTATTCTCTTCCTGACGAAACGTGGGGAAGGAGCAGTCTGCCTTTCTGGGTTCCTTCCCTTTACCCACTAACCGTTGGCTCTGTCCCACCTCCAGGCTTCGCTGAGGCAGTCCACTTCAACTGGAGCCCCTACGCAACCTCCTTGTCACCCTCGGTTCCTGTGGGACATGACTTGCCTGGCTCCAGGCACTACGGTCACTGCCCCTACCATCCAGGACCCTGCCCTCCAGGACAGCACTGGGGCAGCCTCCTGCTTGAACTCACCACTTGTCCTGACTCCAGTTCTGAGGGGTCAAGGTGTGTCCTATTCACCCCACTGAACCCACATGTGATAGGTACACATAATAAAGGAATGCCTGCTGGTGGCACAGGAAACTGAGGGGCCTGTGCCAGGGTGATGTGACTCCAGGCTTCCCAGGACCAGATCCGCTGGGTACCTCCCTGAGTGACCACAGGTGCACCGAGGACATCCTCATCCATCACTGCTCCTTCTCCTCCCTCTGCACCTGCTGCCTTGACCCCCGTGTCATCCTTGGCCCCACCCCCACTATCCCTTCTTATCTGTCATCAAATCCCATCTCTCCTACATCCCATGTTGTGCAGGTCCCCATCATCTCCCTGACCCTCCCCAGGTGCCACGACACCCTCCAAACATGCTGCTGCCTCCCCTCCTGCCCTCCTGCTCCTCTCCAGGCAGCAGCTACCAGGCCCTTTGTGTACACACTTGGGATGTCATGCCCTGGCTGAAAGCCCCCCAGTGGCTCCCCTGCCTTGGGAATGTACTTTCCTTAAAGTGGCTCACAGGCCTTCACGATTCCACCAGAGATTGGAACTGGTGGGCCCAGGGCCGGATGGAAATATATTTTATTTGACCTTGTGGAGTACTGTCAACGTTCAGATTACCAGCTTAAACGCAAGGCTCAAGGTACCAGATTTAATAATCTAATTTCCCACTGCTCCTGAAAAACAGGAAGCTTTGGCAACCCTGGACTGTAGCAGAGTAGCTACAATTGAGTAGCAGCAGACTCCAGGGTGACCCAGTCCACCATCCTCTATTGGCTCTTACACCCAGACCATTGTACTCACTGGCGCCAAGTCCTGATAGATATTTGTTTGTAACCCTTGTCTACCTCTCCAGCTTCATTTCTTGCCTTATGTCCTTTCAGCTGCTACTTTCAGCTCCAGCCACAATGAGCTACTTTCACATCCTTGAATGTGATTCCCTCCTGTCTCTTTTGCATGTGTTACTCCTTCTATCTGGAATACCCCTCCTCTCCCTGCTCCTTGCTTGGCCAACTCCTAATAATTTTCAAGTCTCAGATCCGTGAGCTCCTCTTACAGGAAGCCTGCTTTGATTTGTTCTCCCCCTAGCCCCTGCTCCATGTCCTACTCCTGTTTAGTATTCATGAGTCCTGTGTTGCCTCTTTACTTGTCTGTCTACCTCCTTAGGAGTTCCAAGATGGCAGGAACAGGGGCTTCTCCTTTGCTGTGAAGCCTCTAACACCTAGCATGGAGGCTAGCTCAATAATATTGCCAAAAGCAACGCATTCTACCTGGGCTTCCACTTTTCTCCTTGTAAAGTAAAGCTCTAGTATCCTAAGAACACCCACCTTCCTGGATGAAACAAGGACCAGAAGTTCCAAATGTGCCTCTCACAGTCCTGTTTTGTTGTTGTTGTTATTATTATTATTATTATTATTTTGAGACAAGGTCTCACTCTGTTGCCAAAGCTGGAGTACAGTGGCGCGATCTTGGCTCACTGCAATCTCCAACTCCCGGGCTGAAGCCATCCTCCCACCTCAGCTTCCCAAGTAGCTGGGATATAGGTGCATGCCACCGCACCTGGTTAATTTTTGTATTTTTTGTAGAGACAGGGTTTCAGCATGTTGCCCAGGCTGGTCTTGAACTCCTGGGCTCAAGCAATCTGCCTACCTTGGTCTCCCCAAGTGTTGGGATTACAGGCGTGAGCCACTATGCCCGGCCTTTTGTTTTTAAAATCTGAATTAGTGCCAATATTTAAAAATCTGGAAATACAAAATTCATCACTTCTGACTTGTATTGAAAAAAATATAAACATTTGGCAAGGCAACAGCTGGAATAGTGCATGGCAACACTCTGCCGGGCTGAGTCACAGCCTACCTCATAGATGGGGCTGTACGTGCCTTCCTGTTTCCCCAAGTACCCACCAGCCCTTCACTGATTTATGTTGCCTGCTTGGTTCCTGGAGGCAGCCAGTTCCAGACCCTTGCTCTAGCCTGGCCTTTGGTGTAGAAATGACCATCCCAACAGGACAGGAATTTCCTAGGAGGAGAGGGAGTCGCTCTGACTTCCTTTAGACCACCTGGGGGAAGAGACCCCTTTGCTTATGGCCTTCCCCACTGTGTACACACGCTGAGGTTTTTAATCTTGGGACAGTCCTCAGCAGCTATCATCTGCCAAAACATGACCTGCCACCAGGACCATGCATGAACAGGAGATGTGAAAACAAGTGGCCACTCCTGCCTGATTTTCCTGACATTTAAGCAGTAGAGCACTTATATTTTTGTCAGCTGTCCCCTGGGAGAGCAGGGAGTCGGAGATCCATTTCCTGGAAATCACTCCCGGGCCAGATCACATAACGCTTTTTCTGTGTCTGAGACCCTTTCACCACTGCCACCTTCTGTAGGTCCATCTCAGTGCTGGGATGCGGGGAAGTGAGAAAACAGGTACAGTCGTTCCTTGGGCTAGGTTCTAGGACAATGCCCCTCACCCCCCACCCGTCGGATACCAACATCCACAGATGCTTACGTCCCTTACATAAAGTGGCATAATATTTGCATATAACTTATGCACATTCTTCCGTATACTTTAAATCATCTCTAGATTACTTACAATACCTAATACAATGTAAATGCTAAGCAAAGTTATACTTTATTTTTATTTGAATTTTTTGTTGTATTTTTTTAAATTTTTATTTTGAAATATTTTCTGTCCACAGTTGGTTGAATCCATGGATGCAAAACCTGGGGATACAGAAGGCATACTGTATCCCCTGCCTTGTAGCAGCTCACAATATAGTGGGGAACGGTTCCCTGATGGTGAACATGCTGTGTTTCATTCAATCATTCAAAACATTTGAGTGTCCACTGTGTGCCAGGAATGCTGGTCCCTCTGCTTTGCACATCATCCTCCTTGGTGTGATGCTCCTTCAAGTCTCAGTTCAGATGCTACTTCTCTGCTTGGCTTTTCCAGGCTGCATGATACCCAGCCGCCTGGCTGGGTCTTCCCATGTATTCCACTCCTGACCTGTACTGCCCCTGTTACCAAACTATTTATTATATTAGGTGATTAATATCTGGGTATTTTCTTACACTGGACCTCACTCATAAGGGCAGAAGCTCTGTCCCGTTCACACACGATCCTTCCCCACCACGATACTGCCCAGCACACACATGCTAGCAAAAATTATTTGACTGAATAAATCAGTGGTTTTCCAAGGAACGGATTGGAAATTTGTGTGGGTATTTTTGACTGTCACAAGGCTGAGGGGACAGTCATATTCCTGGGGGGGGCGGGCAGGGATATGAAATTCCTGTAATGGATGGGACAGTCCATTACAGTTACCATAATAAATGGTCCTGTACCGCACAACTTTCAGATATCTTGCCAAACCTTCAAGTAAGCCAAAACTCTGTTATAATTGGTTGTATATACAATCACAATGAATTTTTCCCTAGTTTTAATACACACTAGATTGTCTGGAAATGCATACACTAGGTTGATTGTGGGGAGTTACACTTTGCTCACCATTCTGGAAAATCACTGCCCACCCTGCTCACCACGGGTGAGTCACCCGAACAGCATGCCCACGTCTGTGCGCATGAGTAGCTGTCACAGTGACTCCACGCTTCTATATAAATATATTTAGCCTTTGACTCAAGATATCAGATATAAACTGTTGGCAAAATTCAGCTGAATGTTGTCTTCACTAGTAAATCTAAGCTGACGCCTAAGTCAGGTACAAGCACGATTGGGTGTAAGCCAGCCTCAGCTTTTACAAAGTGAAATGCATATTCTTTTATTAGAAATTACTTTCATTTCCCTGCCTTCTTTATAAAGAAAGGGCATCATATTGATTTTTTTACACGGGGGAACCATCACCTGGGCTGCAGCCCCAGGACGAACCTGTCCCTTCCCTCGGCCTCAATTTCCTGCTTTGGGAAGTAGGAGCCACGAGGCACAACATCCACTGCGCCACAGGAGAGAGGTCCAACGCAACGGTCTCTAGGACCTGCCTCCACCCCAGCCTCAGTTTCCCATCTGTCACATCGTTCCATGATCCCGAAACGATTACAACTCCCTTCGCAGCCCCAAACCAACCGGAAGCGACATCTTCCGGTTGCTACAGGTTACGGCGGTTGCTATGGGCTACGGCGCCTGCACAGAAACCCCATCCAGTGACGCCACAGCTTCTGGAGCGCATGCGTCTCGCCCACCGTGGCCCGGGGTGACTCCCACGATCCCTGGCGGCTGCCGAGTGGAAAATGGCGGCCTCCTTGCCGCTTGGGTTACTACAGTCCAGCCAGTCTCGTGCTTTCTCCGGGCGCCTGTAGCTGGCGCCGGCATCCACAAAAACAGATCAGGTAAAGCAGCAGAGTAAGGGATAGGAAGGCTCGGTCGGGCTCCGCGGCTCCTCTTTACCGGATTGGAGGCTGCGCGGGTGAAATCGAGCTTTAAACTCCCCTGGCCTCTGAACACCATTTGTATCCTCCGAAGGAGAAGGACTTACAAGATTCTGTACTTAAGGCAGCTGTGGAAAGGGAGGAGAACCAGGTCGGCCCGCGCGCTCCCGGCTGCTTTTGCTCTCCCTTTGGCTTCGGAAGCGTCAAGTCCCAAAGTATTTCCTACCGATTGTGACGTCACCCTTCTTCCCACCCTTTCTCACCCATTTCTTGTCTGGTCGTGACTTCTGACCCAGTGTTGTGCAAAAAATGCCCCGCCCCACCCTACGCAGATTCACCTCGGGTCCCACCCACCAGTGACTGACTGATTGGGCTTCTGCTACCTAGGAAAGGGTTCTTGACTTGGCTGGGCAAATCAGTTCCCACAGCAAAATCAGACCGAAAGCCTGTTGTGAGGGGCTCAGGCAGTTGGATCTGGCGTATGGGAGGAAGGCTAGGGCAATCAGGAAAGTCTCCTGGAGGAAGGAAGAAGACCCTGACTGGGCCGTGTAGGATGGATGTTCAAGTGGGAAAAGAGGGTGCTGTTCCAGGGACAGGGAGGCCCAGGCCTGAGAGTCCAGTTGCCTTGTGGATCCCGTTTACCTCGCAGGTTATCCAAACTGGACTCACAATTTTCCCCAGCTGTGCCGCGCCTCCACAGCAGTCCCACTAAATCCACCCATGGGCTATGTCAGAAATCTGGGAGTTATCCTCACCTCCCTTTCCCTTCTGAAGCCATCCCTAATTCTTGCACTCAAATTTCTGTGACCTGACTTCTGGTAATGTTTCTGTTGTTACCACGTCATCTCTCCACACTCATCATGAAATTCATTTATTCCAAACTACTTTAGGTTGAGTCCTAAAACTCAGCCTGCTAGTTCATGCCTCCATGCTTTTGCAGGTGCTGTTCCCTCTGTCTTAAGTGTCATTCATGCCTTCTCTCTTTTCCTTGTTGTGAACTCTTCTTCCTCCAGTTCAAAGCTTTCCACCACATGTATCCATGGAGATTGGCAAACCTCCCTTCTCTAGACTACAGCATTTCTTCTATTTGCCTCTTCATCATTCATTCCACAAGTGTTTATTAATCACCTACTGTGAGCAAGGCCTTCTGCATTTCCTGGGTTGAATTTCTACTGTGCTGTGTTTGTTTGCTCATCTCCCTCACTGGTCAGGAAATGTCACTCATTTGTTAACCCCCCAGTGCTGAGCACAGTGCCTGGCACACAATAGGCGTCCCATTACTACTTCTGAAAGGAGTGGAAAAGCAGACACAGAGAGAAGAGAAAGCCTGATATCCTAAATATACAGTCTTTCTTCCCTGCCTGTCTGTGTTTGCAGGCAGTAAGTAAAAAGTCTTTCGAAGAATAACCTGGGCCTGGAAAGGGAGAGAATCTTCAACCCTAACGAGTTAGGTTGAAAGGTTGCTTGGCTCCTATAATCTGACAATGGAAGTTTGCTCAGTTCTGTGCTGATGGCTTCCCACAAGTAATTGGCTCCTCTGAAAGGAAAAGAACCCACCTAACCCCTCTCTCCCAGAGTAATTTTCCTCTCCCACAGCCCTTTCCAGATTTCCATCCCTGAGCTTCTGTACTTTTTGATATTATAAGCAATAACAACACCCACAGCAAACCAGTAGTTGGGCTTCGGAGATCAGCAGGGCTGACAAGGGGACTTCAGCCCCCATCTTTGAACTTAGAGTGAGAACACTCTGGAACACTTTGTTCCAAAGAGCTGAAGTGATGAGACTCCCACTCGTTCCTGTGGACAGCTCATCCATCCTTTACAAGACAGTGTGCGGGAGGGAAGCGTGGGTTAGAGTGTCAGAGGAATAGCTCCTGGAAGGCCAAATTAGCCCAGGGATATGGTGAGTCGGAATAGAAGAAGCTGTTGCTAGGCCACCAGCATGTCCCCGCTCCTCCTCTCGGGGCTGCACTGCCTGCTGGAGAAAAGGTGCGACTTCCTCATGAACCCAGGCCCAGGCAGGGCAGGGTTCAAACTGACTGCTTCTGACTTGTGAGAGCACAGCATAGTCAAATCCCTTTTGAATGTCATTTCTTCCTTTGTAATCTGTATAACAATAGTTGCATCACAGTTATCTGGAGACTGAAAGATTTTTAAAAAGAGATAAGGTGTATATGGAAAGCATTTAGCACACTACCTAGCACATAATAGGCATTCAGTAAAAGTTAACTGTTTATTCATTGTTTCAACACTTACTTATTGAGGACCTACTAAGTCTGAGTACTGTTCTAGGTATCAGCAGTGAAGGAAAGAAGAATTGGTCCCCAAATGTACTTTCTTTGGGGGAGGAGCTGGATAAATAGGCTCTGTGATTTTGTGTGCTGTGTTAGATGGTGGGAGGCACTGGAGAGAAACAGCAGGATGGAGGGTCATGTCAGGAGGTTCAGAAACCTTGCTGGCGGGGTGGGGTGACATTTGAGGAAAGGCCTGACAGAGTGGGTACGGCCATTGCAGAGGCTCTTAGGTGGGAGTTGGTGTTGCGTTTAGAGAGCATCTAACCAGTGAGAAGCCGGTTGCGCAGAGAGGGAGTAAGGAGGAATAGTGGGGAGGAGGCTGGAGAAGTGACAGGGGCCAGATCCTGGAGGGCCTGGAGGCCATGGTGAGGACTTTGGCATTTACTGTAGTGAGATGGGAGCCACTGGAGGATTTGGAGCAGCAGAGTGCCAAGGTCCAACGGTTATTTTGACAGGCCTCCTCTGGCTGATGTTTGGAGGATGGGCTTACAGGGCAGGAGTGGGAGCAGGAACCCAGGTGGGAAGTGATGGTGGTGGAATTGTCATGAGCTTGGGCCAGTGTTTGTCGAAGCTGCCTGTCCAGTGCCTGCCCAGCCCGCAGGCTTGTTTTCTGCCCCATTTTCTGAGACCCTGCCGAGGAGGGCATGCACTGACTCCTGTGTCCAGTATGTCATTCCATTCTCCTGACTTTGTGGGCTATTTTCAGTCTCCAGATGAAGAAGCCAGTTCTTAGAAAGGTGAAGCCCCTGGCGCAGTTCCCCAGCAGGTGTTTCAGTGCTGTAGCAGGAAGGTTTTTGATAGAAACAGCTTCAGGCCAGAGAATGAGGCCTGGGCTGTGGATTCCTTGGGAGAAATGGCCTTTTTGCCTGCCTGCAGCCTCTGGTTTCGGCTGGAATTGGCCTTTCAAGGAGCAAAGTGTGGGTCTCATCTCCTTGAGCACAGTCATGGGCAGTCAGAAGGCACCGGGGGCCCTCATGATGTCTGGGTGAAGAAAATCACTCAGCCATCAATCAAACCTGGCCCAGGGCTAGGATCAGAAGAAGAAACCCCACTTTCACACTCAACTCCTGGAGTGAAGCACTTCAATATGAAGCTGCCTGGGGAGTCCCAGAAGGGAAGGGGCAGGGAGGGAAGGAGACAGGGTGAGGGCAGGTCTCACTCATCCCAGTCCCAGCCAGGATCAGGTCAGGGCCCCCAGCGCTTACCTGCAGGCCAGGTGCTGCTCCACGACCTTCTCCAGCCACTGCCGCTGCTGAATCTGTTTCCCTCCCTGGAAGACAGCCCTGTCTCAGCTGGCTTCCTGCTCTGGGAAGGGTGGTGCCCATCCCCTGTTCAGCTGACTCACCTTGGACTGGGATGGGCACAGGTGAGGACTGTGGCTGGGTAAACAAGGCAGGTTGCCAGCCCAGAGGCACAGAGATACTACCCCGGGCACTTTAAAGGCATTATCTCAATGGCTTCTCATGCCTTCCCTGCAGAGTTGGTGCGACTCACACCATTCCTCCAGGTGGGGAAACTGAGGCACAGAGGCAAAGTTTCTCTCTCAAGTTAGCTGGAAACTGGGCCAAGGCCATGTCTTCTCTTCTATGGGACATGCTGTTTCAGAAAGCTGAGGTGTGGGGCATACCTCAGGGTAAGCTACGTGGCCCTGAAGCTGAGGTAACGTGGGTGATGGATCCACCTTAGGTCAGGTCTCCAGAGCCAAAGCAAAGTGGAAAATAGAGACCCTAATTGAACCAAGCAACTCCTCCCCCACCTCACTTCATTCAGTCATGACCTGAAAGGGCCTTTCGAGATGAGGGAGGAGGAAGCAGGCCCTTCTGGGTGAGGGGCTTGCCTGTGGTCCCAGCATGTCAGCATGGAGCCCAGGTGCCCTAACTCCCACCTATTTAATACATACAGGGACTCTCTTTCTATTCCCTGGTTGGATAGTTGCCACCGATCACTGACTTCAGCCACCTAGAAATACCTTTCTTTGGGCACACCCTTGCTCGAACTCTTCAGTGGCTCCCTCCTGCTTCAGGGTCTGGACTAAATTCCCAGGGCTGACATGGAGACCTCCACAGCCCACTCCCTTTATTACCTCCTCAGCACTCCCTCAGCACCTCTGCCTCAGCTGGACTGGGAGCCCCACCATTGCTGCCCCACCGCACACCCACTTCCCACCCGCCCTGACTCCATACCTTTGCCTGTGCTGCTGCTGCCCCTAGAACACCTTCTCCTGCCCCCACCCACCTAGCCAAATCCACCACTGAGCTCCTCCAGGAAGCCTCCCGGATCACCCACATCCATGTGGCTTCTCCCACCTCTGACTCTGGATCAAAGTCTCCTGTTCCATTCTTTAATAATCATCATGTATTCGTGTGTACCTTAGGCTACTAGTTAGACCCTAAGTTCCTTGAGGGCAGGGCCAAGTTATTAGCTTTACACTGGTTACTCTTCTTTTGAGACAGCATTTCGCTCTGTCACCCAGGCCGTAGTGCTGTGATGCAGTCATGGTTCACTGCAGCCTTGACCTCCGAGGCTCAAGGGATCCTTCCACCTCAGCCTCCCTAGTAGCTGGGACCACAGGTGCACACTGCGACACCTGGCTAATTTTTTCATTTTCTGTAGAGACAGGGTTTCGCCATGTAGCCCAGACTGGTCTCAAACTCCTGAGCTCAAGTATTCTGCCTGCCTGAGCCTCCCAAAGTGCTGGGATTACAGGTGTGAGCCACCACGCCTAGCCAGTTACTCTTTTCAAAATAAGGAGTGGAACTGTGCTCTGACCAGACTGTATTTCTGCTTTGTTATATGTTTGTATGAACAAGTCTAAACTTTGGGTGGCCAGGAAACAGCACACACTCAGAAACTCCCAAATAGCACCCATGGCAGCCTGAGTAATCAACCACTATGTCCTTCCTGCTGGGCCCAGAGGCCTCTCTGGATCCTCTCATCATAATGCTGCAGGCAGCTACTGTCAACTAGAGTTGGCCCATGAGGTGAAGTCCCTACGCCATCGGGAATGGGTGCTCCCTAAAGGCAGGGGCTTGTCTTATCCCTAGGGCCTAGTACTATGCCTGGCATGTAGCAGGCTCACGGTAAATTATTTATTTATTTATTTATTTATTTTTTGAGATAGGGTCTTGCTCTGTCTGTAAGGCTCAAGTGATCCTCCTTTCTCAGCTTCCCACCATCCTCCTGCCTCAGCTTCCACCATCCCCCTGCCTCAGCCTCCTGAGTAGCTGGGACCACAGGTGTATGCCACCACAGCTGGTTAATTTTTGTATTTTCTGTAGAGATGGAGTTTTGCCGTGTTGCACAGGCTGGTTTTGAACTCCTGGGCTCAAGGGATGTGTCCACCTTGGCCTTCCAAAGTACTGAGATAACAGGCATGAGCCACCACACCTGGCCTCAGTAAATATTAACTGAGTGAATAAATGCCCCTCCTAGAAAAGTCAATCACAGTTAGAAACTTAAATGACTGACCCTTATGTAAAAGATGGGTTGGGCTGGAGCATCAGATCTGAGTTCCAGCTCTGTGATATTGCACATGTTACTAAACCTCTGAGCTGTAGTTTTCCACACCTACCTTCTTTACAGACTTATCCTGAAGGCTAAATGAGGTATCATGTGAAGTACCTAGGACACAGCTGGCATTTAGTACATGTTAGTTTCCTACTTTCTCGTATAGAAACAGTCATCTGAGTGAAGTGAAAATGGAGATGCTCTTCCCAGGAGAAGAAGAAATGTCAGCTGGACAGAGAAGGAGGTGCTCTACACTCCAGCCCTCTGTGTGGAATCTGGGTGGTGCAGCAAGACCCTGGCTTATGTCATCACAGCTTTCTTCCTACTGCTGAATGATAATAACAGGAAGAGTACCATTTAATGAGTTCCTGCACACTGAGTGCTCTGCTGGGCACTGGGCATACACTGATCTTATCTGTTCACTGTAATTCCCAGCTTCAGAGTGAAGCACCTTGCCTAAGGCAACACACCCCGAGAGTGGTAAGGCCAAGCTTTGGCTCTGAACCTCTAGGAGTCTCCTACCCTGGTGCAGCTGAGTCACAGATTTCTCTTTTAAGAAACCCACAAAGAAGTCCTTAGGTGGCAAAAATTTGATCACATGGCCAAATAGAGCTGCATGGGAGGCTGGGAAATTTCGGAGGCAGTCTATTGTTAGCAGGTTCTGTGCCAGCCTCTGCTATAGCATGCTGTCAAGCCCCTGCCCTCTCTGGGCCTCGAGTCTCCATATTTGGTCAGGGAAGAGTTTGGATGGTTTTTCTCTGAGGTTTCCCCTAGCTGTACTAAGGCCCCACAAAGGGCCAACTCTATTGCCACTTCCAGCCCCTGCTGAGGCGTGAACACTAAAGATGTCCACTGTGAGCATTTGGTCTCCAGAGACAATGTCCTTCATGGTATTTCTGAGCTCCGTCTTGGTTTTGCTTTTTGGTGATGTGTGTGAGTTAAGGTAGGCCAGGTTATGTTGCAGCAGCAAACAACCCTGAAATCTTAGTAGCTCCTAATAGGAAGTGTCTTTCTCACGCACACTACTACCTGTCGAGGGCTGGCAGGGTCCCTGTGTCTCCTTACTCCAGGACCGGGGGTGATGGGGCAGCTACCATCTCAAAGGCTGTCAGAAGCCATGGCAGAGGGAAAGAGATCTCTATCTGGCAATTAAGTGCTCCAGCCCAAATAACAAATGTCACTTCTCACACCTTGTTGGCCAGGTTACTCCATCTCCCAATCACAAGGGAGCAGGGAACTGCCATCCCACCACATGCCTGGAAGGCAGAGAGTAGGAAATACAGGAGGATGACATTAATAATAACCTCAGGCCTCTGTTACAGAGTGTCTGCCAGCCAGCTGTGATCACCTGTGTCTGGACAAGGGTAGCAGATGTGACCTGGGAGGCTGCACCGAGTTCTGCTGGGACCTATGTGGAGAGTGAGGGGCTGAAGAGATGGAAAGACGCCTGACATTCTGGAGCCCAGGGCTGAGGCTGGACAGCGCAACCTGCCACTGTAGGTAGAATTCCTATGCTGAAACAATCTCCAATGCGATAGTGCTAAGAGGTGGGGACTTTTGGAAGGTGATTATGTCATTGGGGCAGAGATTAGGGCTCTTATACAAGAGGTCTGAGGGAACTTGTTTGCCCCTTTACATGACAATGCAGTGAGAAAATGTAATCTTTGAAGCAGAGAGCACGTTGATCTTGGACTTCCCAGCCTCCAGAACTGTAAGCAGTAAATTCCTGTTAATAAATTATCCAGTTTAAGATACGTTGTTACAGCACCCTGAATGGACTAAGACACAGTCCCAGCCAGGAGCGTTAGTTTCCAGTTCTGTAAAACTGGGGCAGTATTTCCTAACCTGCAGAATTTTAGTGAAGATGAAATGGATGAGTAACAGTGGGGAAATGCCTCTCTACTCCCCAGCAGCCTTCTACAGAAGGCTTACTTTTCAGCGGAAGACTCTGCCCAGCTGAGCCTTATGCCAGATTTGGGTGGTCACATTTGAGAGCAGGAGCTTGGCAGAGAGGGGCTTGGGGAGGCAGTCAGTTTGGAGGGGGCATATTGTAAGACTGTGTGCTTACAAAAGCATAATATATTCCTAAGATTTCCTTGGGGTGACTTTATTTGGGACAGTTCTGGGGGAGTTGATGGAGATGGGGGCACCCTGGCCCCTGATGCCTTCCCCCATTCAAACAGATTTGGGGATTCCTATGGCAATGCACAAGATGGGGGTACAAAAAGGGGGCAAGAGAAGGAAGGCAGCATGATGGACGGAGGCTGGACCAGTATAGTGACCCCCAGGGAAAGTCCCCTGGGAGGGTGAAGGCAAGTAGGAGGGTACTCTGAGAATAGGGTTAGGTTCTGAAGCTGTTGCCTTCCTATGATGCAAGCCCCAGCTCCTCCTCCATCCTCAAATCTTCGGTAAACACCCTGTGTTGACAGGACGTTTGCTACTGCACAGTGGGCACTCAGCATGCTACTTTGTATCATCTCATGTGTCATGACATGTCATGTCAAAGCCAACCTGTGGACACACAGGTCCTCTCGGCTTCCCTCAGGTCGGAGTCGGGAGAAAGCAGGTCAAAAGCCCAGCCTTGGTGGGAATGTAAACCAGTACAACCACTATGGAAAACAGTATGGAGATTCCTTAAAGAACTAAGAGTAGAACTACCATTTGATCCAGCAATCCTATTACTGGGTATCTCTACCCAGAGGAAAAGAAGTCATTGTATGAAAAAGATACATGCACACACATGTTTATAGCAGCACAATTGGCAACTGCAAAAATACGGAAACAACGTAAATGCCCATTAACCAATGAGTGGATAAAGAAAATGTGGTATATATACACCATATAATACTACTCAGCCATAAAACGGGACAAAATAATGGCCTTTGCAGCAACTTGGATGGAGCTGGAGGCCATTATTCTGAGTGAGGTAACTCAGGAATAGAAAACCAAATATCACATATTCTCTTTTTTCATTGTTTTTTTTTTTGTTTTTGAGACGGAGTCTCGCTCTGTTGCCCAGGCTGGAGTGCAGTGGTGTGCAATCTCAGCTCACTGCAACCTCCGCCTGCTGGCTTCAAGCAATTCTCCTGCCTCAGCCTCCCAAGTAGGTGGGACCACAGGCGCGCACACCACCATGCCCAGCTAATTTTTGTATTTTTAGTAGAGACGGAGTTTCGCCATGATGGCCAGGCTAGTCTTGAACTCCTGACTTCGTGATGTTCTCTCTTTTAAGTGGGAGCTAAGCTACGAGGATGCAAAGGCATAAGAATAATATAATGGACTCTGGGGACTCTCGGGAGGGTAGGAGGGGTTGAGGGATTAGAGGCTACATATTAGGTACAGTGTACACTACTCAGTTGACAGGTGCACCAGAATCTCAGAACTCACCGCTAGAGAACTTATCCATGTAACCAGAAACCACCTGTACCCCAAAACCTATTGAGATAAAAAAGCCTAGCCTTGGTTCTGCCCAGTGCAGAGAGACATGAAGCTGAGACTTGGATTTACTCTTCCAAAAGCCTCAAATAGCCAGCCCTGATCTGCTGACACAGTTCCCGTTCTGAGCAGAGAAATGGAGGAGAAGGCAGCAGAAAGACAAGAAAAAATCTCCGCTGAGATCAGGGGCTAGCTCATTAATCTAGGTGAGTATGCCATTTTGGAGATTATACAAACCAAGCCCTGGAGGGGTCAAATGACTCAGTAATGCAGCCAGCCCATGGCACAGGCAGGGTGAGGAGTCACATCTGCCTTCCTATAGCCACCAGAGAAGGGAAACAGGCGCAGAACGGTCACATAGCAATTCAGTAGCAGAGCCAGGATCCAGCGACCCCAAACCCTGGTCTCTCCCGGTTGCTAGCCTGGGAATGTTGCCCAGCTCTTTCACCCACTTTTGGCCTTGGCTCTTCACTGCACCTGAGGATCCAGTGACCCCAAGCCCTGGTCTCCCTGCTGCCAGCCTGGGAACATTGCCCAGCTCTTTCACCCACTTTTGGCATTGGCTCCTCACCACACCTGTGCCAGTGGCTGGCTGGGTTACTCTGAATTGTTTGACTCCTCCAGGGCTCAGTTTGTCTAATCTCCAAAATGGCATGTTCACCTCGATTGACTAGCTAGCTTCTAATCTCAGGGAAGTGTGTATCTTGTCTTTCTGGGGGGATTCTGGGAGTCAGATAGGGAGAGGCAGCATGATCTGAGAAATGTGAGCCCCAGACACTAGAGGTGGAACTGGTCCCCCTGCATCCTGGCCGGAAGAAGCATTTGAAAGCTGATCTTGAGCGAGACAATATGAGGATAGCCATTGTCATTGTTGCACACGTCATCTTACTTAACCCTCAGTTGGCCCTGTCAAGTGGGTTCCTTCGTTTTCTAGTTTTTCCATTGAGAAAACACAAGTAAGATTCAGTCTGAAGACTGGTAGCTCAGTCCTCCCAACAAGGGGCAGGAGGGGCCTGGCTGAGCACCCTGAAGGAGGAGTGGGGGCGGGTGCCAGAACACGGATGCTTTCCTGTCTGGCTGGAGCTGCTCCCACCGTGTTCCGGAGTAGGGCAGAACAGGAAGGCAGGAACAATGGGCAACCGGCAGTGGCGAGGTGCTGGGGTTCCTGAGCCAGGGGCGGGGAGGCTCGGGCCTGGTCACCACCAAGGCTGGGGGCGCAAGTTTCCTGTGCAAGAGACTTAACAAGATTAGCAAGTAACATTTTTGAGCACTTACTGTATGTCCGGACCTGTGTTAGACACTTTAGATGGATTAGCCTCATTTTACAGATAAACAAATTGGGGCACAGAGAGTTTAAATGAAATGCTTAAGAGGTGTAAGATTTGAACCCAGGCAGGCTGGCTCCAGATCCTATGCTCTTAACTACTATAACTTTATACATGTATACATACATATATGATTATATACATGTTCTACATACTTTCTCAGTTTTCCCCTTTCACTTAATTTATCATTGCCACTTTTCTGTGTCATCAGTATCATCCTTGTTTAAAGTGCTAACATGCCGGGAAGACCTTGTCCGTGTGTCCTGGCCACATCCCAGTCTTGTTTTTCCCATTACCTGAGGGGTCTGGATTTCCACTATTGGTGCTGTCATTGAGTTAAGGTGTGGTTCCTCTCATTTAAACTGGTGATAACAATGGTGGTACCAAGGGGTGGGCTGGGGGGTGCTTAAGCCCCTTTTAATATCTATCATAATAACTCCTTCATCCAAATAAACACCATCTACATAAAATAATGTGCTTTTATGCAAACAGTACTTCAAGACAGGACTCCCTCCCCAGCTCACTCAGATTGCTGCACCCAGGCATTCCCATGGAGAAGTCCCCCAGGCAGCCTGGCTGCTGGGTTAATGCCGTAGTGGTGCTGCTCTGAACGCAAGCTGTGGGAGCACTGCTGGTATCTTAGGATCCGGTGGGGTGGAGATGTGGAGCCCAGGAAGACCCAGCCTGACCTGGTGGTGGTGGCTTCAGAAATTGCTGGAGAGGGTAGAGGCTCTTGCCTAGGGCTCTTACTGCATTTTATGTAAGATGAAGGCCACAGATTGGTGCTGTCAAGACTGGGAAGGCCTGTGAGACTCAGGACTCCCTGAGTCCCTAAGACTGACCTGCTCCTCCTTTCACCGGAGACAGACTGGGAGATCCCAGGGTAGTGGCGGCAGGGAAGTAGAAGGGGCTTGTTGAAAATTCTCCACCATGGCAGCTAGGAGAGCCTGCTGGAGCTGCTCTCCCAAGGGTGATGAACCAGCTGGAGGACCTCTCCTAGAGCCCCCTTTTGGCCCTCACAAGGCCAGCTGGGAGCACTGGATGGGGAACGAGACAGTTTTGTGTTCTAGTTTCATCCCTGCCCGTGGGTGGCTATGTGGCCCTGGGCAAGTCACTCTCCCTTGGTAGCCTCTGGCTTCCCAACCCTACCATACCAGGGAACACCATGGACTCTCCCGTTCTGCCAGATGGTCTAACAAAGATACTTTCCCTCTCAGGTCACCTGGGCTGGCAGGTGGGTGATTCAGAAGTCACCTTTCTGAACCTCCAATTATTATTACATATTAATATACATTTACCTAATTACCTTCCAAGTATGGCTTTTGGGGGTCACCTGTTACCCACTTCCCCTTCTTATGGTAGCTGTCCTCAATTTTCATCTGGGGAAGCCTCCTCTCCTCCACCTCAGCCATGTGCAGTGGATGGAGTTGACTCTTCTTCTGGTTCCAAAAGGGGAAGAGAGGCTCGCAGATCTGTGCATTCCATTCCCCAAACCACAGAGGAGTGGGGGTCGAGGTGGGGCATGTGACCCAATTCCAGCCCATGGCATCAGGCTTAGAACTGGTCCCGATTGCGGAGAAGTCTGGAAGCTTCAAACCTGAGGGGATTTGAGGTTGGAGTTAACTGGCAGCCATCCTGCCCCCATGGAGAATGGAGCCATTGCAGAAAAGGCGGAGCTGGGAATGGAGAGACAGACCAGGGCCTTGTGATGTAGCTTAATCCCTTAAGTCCAGCTGTGCATGAAGCCAAGTGCTCACCCTTAGGCTTTTCAGGTACAGGAGACAAATGCCTTTTTCACTGAAGCAAGTTTGAAGTGGATTTTCTGTTGCTTACAGCTAGAAAAATCCTGACTTTTGTTGACGTTACTTAATTCTATGATACCATCAGTGGTACGATGATTTTATAAAGGAAAATATTAAATCTTAATAACAGGTTATTTTTATTTGTTTTTTCTTTTTTTTTTTTTTTGAGAAGATCTGGCTCTGTCACTGACCCAAGCTGGAGTGCAGTGGTGCGATCTCGGCTTACTACAACCTCTGCCTCCTGGGCTCAAGCCATCATTCCACCTCATCCTCCCGGCCTCCCAAGTAGCTGGGACTACAGATACATGCCACCACACCCTGATAATTTTTGTATTTATAGTAGAGATGACATTTCTCCATGTTGCCCAGGCTGGTCTTGAACTCAAGCAATCCACCCACCTGAGCCTTCCAAAGTGCTGGGATTACAAGCGTGAGCCACTGCACCTGGCCTAATAACAGTTTTGTTTTTTTTTAATTAAAAAGATGCAAATCAGGTTCCCCTCGTAAAAAATTGACACTAGTGTTTTTTATATTTATGAAATTGCATACCACCATCTCCTTTGGTGATATGATCAAAGTTCTTCACATCTAGAGTCTAGACTGTGAGAAACAAACTCACTCGTCCAAACCCAAAGAATGGACCCAGAGACGCAGAGAACAGTGGAAGTGAGACTTTTAATACAGTCTTGCAAGATGGGGTGTCTGGTGGGCAGGCACACCCAGCACGGTTACAACAAGCAATTTATCCTCTAGTGTGTGGGTCCCTCTCCTGGTTCCTCAGAGGTTGAGTACTGTGGAGTCACAATCTTCCTGGATGTCACCTGTTGGTTGTTGAGTAGGGTTGTTTTGTTTGTTTGTTTTCTGAGATGGAGTCTCATTCTGTCGCCCAGCCTGCAGTGCAATGGCATGATGTTGGCTCACTGCAACCTCTGCCCCCCGGGTTCAAGCGATTCTCCTGCCTCAGCCTCCCGAGTAGCTGGGATTATAGGCGCCCGCCACCACGCCTGGCTAATTTTTGTGTTTTTAGTAGAGACAGGGTTTCACCATGTTGGCCAGGCTGGTCTCAAACTCCTGACAAGTGATCCACCTGCCGTGGCCTCCCAAAGTGCTGGGATTACAGGCGTGAGCCACCTTGCCTGGCCAGGTAGGGATTTCGGGTGTTTTCTTTAGGGTTGTCTCACTGCATTTTGTTGCAGCCCATAATGCATTGTAATTATAGTCCGCTCAAGGACTTTTTAAGTATTTGACTTATGACCTAGGTAGTCAGGCAAGCTGATAAAAGAATAGATAAAGTGAGCTATTTTGCAGACTAGTAAATCTTCATTCTAGACTAAACTCTTAGGTTTGGATGAGAGCAACTAAGGGTGCCCCAACTAGCAGGCTCCAGCTATTAAAGCAGGGCCTAGTATATTCTGTCCTGTAGTTTGCAGACCCAAGCCTACTTGAGGCACTTCGTCTTGGAAATGGACCACCATTTACATATTTCCTACACAGACTTTGGAGGTATTCAGCCATTTTTCCTTTCCTTTTTCTTTTCTCTCTTCTTCTTCTTCTTTCTTCTTTTTTTGACAGAGTTTCATTCTGTTGCCCAAGCTGGATTGCAGTGGCATGATCATAGCTCACTGCAGCCTCTAACTCCTAGGCTCAAGTGATCTTCCAGTCTCAGCCTCCTGAGTAGCTGGGACTACAGGTATGCACCACCACACCCAGCTAATTATTTTCTGTAGAGACAGGGTTTTGCCATGTTGCCCAGGCTGGTCTCAAACTCCTGGACTCAAGTGATCATCCTGCCTCAGCCTTCCAAGGTGCTGGGATTACAGGCCTGAGCCACCATGCCCAGCCTTCTCTTTTAATTGCATTGTCTGGCTAGCAATAAATCAGTCTTCTATATACTCAGTATAATCTGTTATTTCCACACGGCATGATTTTAAAGGTCATTTTAAGTGATAGTTAGGGAATCGGGTAAAATTCCACTGGACTTGATCACAGCCAGCCAAACAAATGGATAGCAGACAGTGACAATACCTTACTCCCCGTCTGCCTGCTGGCTGGTAGGTTTCTTGGACTTCCATTCTCGGGCACACCCTCATTCAAGAAACTTTTAAGATGGTGTTGATGGGGAGGTAGTGTGTGAGAATGAGTTACGATCATCGATCATCGTTACCATTTCTTTGAAGCATTCCAAATTGTTACCAAACTTGAAACAAATGCCCCTGGCTGAGTCTGAGTGAGTTGGGGGCCAAGTATATAACTGGAAGTTCTCTGGATTAATGTCTACATATAATAAATACAATGCTTATTACAGGTGGTTTTTAAATGTGCTAATATCATACTAAAACTTAACCATAACCACAATGATTGTTTAGCACTGAAGACTAACAGAAAGTTTTTTGGACTAATTTAATTGCTGACTTTGAAATTGCCAGTGCAGTGATAATAAAAAGCAGACCTACTTTTGGTGGTTTTCTTGTTACCTTCAACCTTCCTGCAGACTGTGTCCCCCTCATTGCCTGTATGAGGTGGGTCCTGCTGCCCTGTTGTGCTCAGTAAATGCTTTGATGATCCTCAGGAGAGGTCCCTAATGGGCATCCCCAGAAAGGAGTGAATGAGGGAGTGATTCCAGGACAGGAAGCCATTGCTTCTGAGTCTTAGGCCTGACTCAGTTATAATATGCTATGTGTCCTTAAGGAAGTCACATCCTCTCCGTGCTTCAGATGGGATATTCTTTCCCTGCTCTGCTTAGCCTGGATGATGGAGATGTCAGGCCTTGGGCAGAAGTGAATGACAAATGCTTGCCTGCTCCAACCCTGGGCACCTGTCTAGGAGTCACACCCACGCTGGTGCTGGGCCAGGTCAGCCTCGTCTGCCCATCCCCTTCTACTCTTGCTCCCCAAGAGTGCCAAGCATGGTGGCACATGCCTGTAGTCCCATCCTTACATCTAGCTAGGCCTTTTAATGCTTAGTAGGGGCCCCTCACCTCAAGGGGCTGATCTCTGATGCTCTCAAGCACCCCTGTCCCTGGAGTTGCCCCAGAGCTGCCACTGTGGGTGCCTCTTCCCAGCCTGTGCAAAAACACCTTCCCAGTGTCTCTCTGCTGCACTGGTTTCACAGCACCGGGCTGTGGCCCCAAAGGACATCTTCCAGTCCTGTCACTCAGCCATCCAGTGAGTTATGCTACAGCTGAGCTTGGTTAAAAGGCAGCCTTATTCCTGCCTGGAACTTCTGCTCCTTTCCTACTTTTAATCTGATGGCTGAGTCTGACTCACTTCAGGGCTGTGAGGACAACAGATGGCCCGGAAGAGGACAAATGCACACACACACACACACGCACGATATATACACCCCATGTTTCACATGACTTTAGGTAAGGGTAGTGAGATGGCCACAGAGTAAGAGCAGATGCAGCCGGTCATGGCCTGGCTTTTGACCTTCCCCAGTTCCCTGTGCAGTGGTTGGTACGTTCTCTGAGTAGGTAGGATCCTTCCAGAACAGAGTAAAAGGCTGAGTTCCTGCTATGCCACAAAGTCTTTTATATAAGTTTCCATCACTTCCAGAAGAACCTACATAACAATGAAGGCCCGCCCTTGTAATGTTCACCAAGGTTGAATTTCCCTAGTTCCTAAAGCTTCAATATTACCATTCCAGCCCCAGCCTTCCTGTGACCCGGATAACTCTTCCAAGCTCATCTCACCAGTGTCCTGAGTCCTTTCTTTCCATTGAGGGACTACCTCATACCCATCAAACATGACAGGAGAGGTCTGAATGCCATTGGTTGGCAGAGATTTGTTTCTTCCCTAGTTCTTCCCTGTGAAGACTGAGAAGTTCAGAGTCTGCCAACACTAAGAGACAGCTCGGGAGGTTTTATCTGCCTAGTGTATACAGAGGAGCCTGTGATGGGTCACATCTAAGGTCTTGCCAGAGCAGAGAGGAGACCATGATGGGGATGTCCCTGTCCTGACAGAGGTGAGGGGCAGGACACCCAAACACATATGCAGTGCATACACTGGAAGTTAAGGTCCATGACGACAGCAACTCTTGTTTACTGTTGTGTTATAGGACCTCAATAAATATTTCTTCAATGAGTCACTGGAACCACACTTATATTAAAAATATGCATAGAACGCCCGGGTGCGGTGGCTCACACCTGTAATCCCAGCAATTTGGGAGGCCGAGGCGGACAGATCACCTGAGGTCAGGAGTTTGAGACCAGCCTGGCCAACATGGTGAAACCTCATCTCTACTTAAAATACGAAAAATTTGCCGGGCGTGGCGGCAGGTGCCTGTAATCCCAGCTACTCAGGAGGCTGAGGCAGGAGAACTGCTTGAACCTCAGAGGCAGAGGTTGCAGTGAGCCAAGATCGCGCCATTGCACTCCACCCTGGGAGACAAGAGGGAGACTTCATCTCAAAAGAAAAAAAAAACGTAGAACAACGAAATACTTTTTCACTCATCATTTAGCACACATTTAAAAGATGATAACAATGGCACAAGTATACATATGTAACAAACCTGCACGTTATGCACATGTACCCTAGAACTTAAAGTATAATTAAAAAAAGATGATAACATCCAGGCTGGGCACGGTGGCTTACACCTGTAATCCCAGCATTTGGGAGGCCAAGGCAGGTGGATCACTTGAGTTCAGGAGTTCAAGACCAGCCTGGGTAAAATAGTGAGACCCCATCTTTACGAAAAATACAAAAATTAGCCAAGCATGGTGGCACATGCCTGTAGTCCCAGCTACTCGGAAGGCTGAGGTGGGAGGATGGCTTGAGCCCGAGAGGCAGAAGTTGCAGTGAGCTGAGACTGCGCCACTGCACTCCGGCCTGGGTGACAGAGCAAGGCTCTGACTCAAAAAAAATAATAATAAATAAAAGATAACATTGTTTTGGTGATAATGCAGGAAAATATGCAGTCCTCACTGCTAAGTGGACAATACCTCCACATACAGTGGCACGGGCTATGCACTGCACAACTGCATAATTGTAAGAGTATTACCAGTGGAGGGTGTCCAGGTTCTTGGCGTCTTGAACAAAGAATTGGACAAAACGCGCAAACAAAGTAAGGAAAGAATGAAGCAACAAAAGCAGAAATTTACTGAAAATGAAAGTATACCCCACAGTTTGGGAATGGACCCGAGCATAGGGGCTCAAGGACCCCATTACAGAATTTTTGGGAATTTAAATACCCTCTAGAGGATTCCATTGGTTACTTGGGGTACGCCCTGTGTAAATGAAGAGGATGAAGTAAAGTTACAAAGTCATTTACTTAGTGTATGCCTCATGGAGAGGATATTTCCTGTCATAGCTGAAGTGTGAAATCGGCCTTATGTTGCCTGCCTCCAGACCCTATTTTCCTGTCTCAAGAGGAAGACCTGATGGAAGGGATTGTGATAAAATGTATCAAAAGCCTGGAAAGTGACATACTCTTTGAACCAAGAGTTCTCCTACTCCTAGGATTTAGCGCTAAGGAATAACTGTGAGGTAAATGAAGATTTAGCCAAGGATCTTCATCACATCGTTTATGGTAGTGAGAAAAAGTCTAGGTGATTAAAAATAGTGAATGATTGACTAAAGAATATCACACACACACCCATACGGCAGATTGCTCTTCAGGAATTTAAATGACACTCTAAGAATAAATTTAGTAACCCAGGCAGGTAGTGGCATATGCAGTAGAAACCCACTATTAAAAGGTGTTGGTATATATATGCATATGAATTTTTATGTGTGTACACAGGAAAAAAGCCTAGAATAAACCTAGAATAAATAAATAAATCTGGGTGAAGAATTACAAATGCTAGTTATTTTATTGTTTTTGGTTTTTATCTATTAAATAATTTTTCCAAAATGAATGTGCATTGGCTACATGATTTTTAAAAATTAAAAAAACCCTTATTTTAAAAATACTAGAGGAAAATACAATAATAAATTATTACAGGTTGTTTTGGAAGGGATAAGTTTTGTGTTTTTTTTTTTTTTTTGAGACAGAGTCTCGCTCTGTCGCCCAGGCTGGAGTGCAGCAGCACACGGTCTCCGCTCACTGTAGGGTCTGCCTCCCGGGTTCACGCCGGGTCGCTGCTCACTGCACGCTCCGCCTCCCGGGTTCACGTCATTCTCCTACCTCAGCCTCCCAAGTAGCTGGGACTACAGCCGCCCGCCACCACACCCAGTTAATTTTTTGTATTATTTTTAGTAGAGACGGGGTTTCACTGTGTTAGCCAGGATAGTCTGGCTATCCTGACCTCGTGATTCACCCGCCTCGGCCTCCCAAAGTGCTGGGATTACAGACATGAGCCACTGCGCCTGGCCAGAAGGGATAAG
Source organism: Colobus angolensis palliatus (assembly GCF_000951035.1). Classification (NCBI taxonomy): domain Eukaryota; kingdom Metazoa; phylum Chordata; class Mammalia; order Primates; family Cercopithecidae; genus Colobus; species Colobus angolensis. The sequence continues at coordinate 3,489,633 of NW_012115366.1, read as the reverse complement.
ATTTTGAACCAAAAATAAATATCCCACTATTGGAAGTGGGGATTAAACCTCAAGACCTGCGAGAGCTGGATCTAGAAACAGGCTTTGGGCCTGTGGTAGCCAGCCTTCAGGATGGTCCCAGATGACCCTTACCTCCTGGTATTCATGCCCTTGTGCAGTCTCCTCCCACAGTGAATCAGGGCTGACATGTTACTAGTAGAGTATCATGCAAGTGACAGTGTGTGACTTTCAAACTGGGTTATAAAAGGCACTGCAGCTTCTATGTTGGTCTTTTGGATCACTGGATCTGGGGGAAACCAACGACCATGTTGTGAGGACACTTAAGCAGTTCTTTGGAGGCTCACACGGGGGACAAGCTACCCTGCAAGTCAACCCTAACAACTTGGTTGATAACACAAAGACCACAAAGGAAAGGGTACATGAAACAGGGCCCTTTGAACCTCGGGAGCACAGTTTGGCACCATGTACCAATGGCATTTTTGTTTTAATTAATAAACCAATATTGATACATTATTATTAACTATAGTCTATATTAAGGTTCTCTTTTTTTGTATTGTACAGATCTGTGGGGTTCTGACAAATGTATAATGTGTATCCACCATTACACTGTCATACAGAATAGTTTTACTGCCCTGAAAAGCCTCTGTGCTCTACCTATTTAACCCTCTGCCCTCACACTAAACCCCTGGCAACCACTGACTGACCTTTTTACATTCCCTATAGTTCTGCTTTTTGCAGAAATCATACACTGCGTAGACTTTTCAGACTGGCCTCTTTCACTTAGTAATATGCATTTGTTTCCTCCATGTCTTTTCTTAGCTTGCTAGCTCATTTCTTTCTATTGCTGAATAATATTCCATTGAATGGATGTGCCAGACTTTGTTTATTCATTCACCTATTAAAGGACATCTTGGTTGGCTTCCAGTTTCTGCCAATTGTGAATAAAGCTACTATAAATATTCATGTGCAGGTTTTTGTGTGGACATAAGTTTACAACTCAATTGGGTAAACATCTAGGAGTGCCATTACTGGATCATATGCTGCAAATATGTTTAGTTTTATAAGGAACTGCTGAACTCTTCCAAAGTGGCTATACCATTTTGCATTCTTATCAGCAATGAAAGGGCATTCTGTTGCCAGCATTTGGTATTGTCAGTTTTGTTGATTTTAGTCACTCTAAAAGATATGTAGTGAAATCTAATTTTAATTTGCAATCTCCTAATGACATATGATGTGGATCTTAATTTCTAGCTTATTTGTCACCTGCATATTTTCTTTAGTGAGGTGTAATTTTCAGACCTTTTGCCCGTTTAAAAAATTAGGTTCTTTTCTTATTGTTGAGTTTTAAGTGTTTATAATTTTGAATACCAGTCCTTTATCAGTTAATGTGTTTTGCAAATAACTTCTAATCTTTGGCTTACTTTTTCATGCTCTTAACATTGTTTCACAAAGCAGAAGTTTTTAATTTTTGTGAAGTTCAGTATAAGAATTTTTTATTCCATGGGTTGTGCTTTTGATGTTGAATTTAAAAACTCATCACCAAACCCCAAACCACCCAGATTTGTTCCTATATTAGCTTCTGTAAGTTTTGTAGTTTTATGTTTCACATTGAAGTCTAAGATCCATTTTGATCTAACTTTTGTAAAAGGTGGAAGGACTCTGTCTGGATTTTCCCATTTGTTAAAAAGATTATCCTTTTGCCTCTTCCTGCACTGAATTGCCTTTGCTTCTCTGTCAAATATAATTTGACTATATTTATGTGGGTGTATTTCTGGGCTCTCTATTCTGTGCTGTTGATCAATTTGTCTGTTTTTTCACAAATACCACACAGTCTTGCCTACTTTAGATTTATAGTAAGTCATAAAGTCAAGTAGTGTTAATCCTCTGACTTTGTTCTTTTTCAGGATTGTGTTGGTCATTCTGGGTCATTTGACTTCCCACATTAACTTTAGAATCTGTCAGTATTCACAAATTAACTTATTTGAGTTTTATTTGGATTGTGTTGAATCTATACATAGAGTTGGGGAGAATTCTTATCTTAAAATTATTGAGTTTTGCTATTCATGTACAGGGAATATCTCTCCATTTATTTATATCTTCTTTGATTTTTGTCATCAGAGTTTTCTATGTTTCCTCATATTGATTCTGTACATATTTTGTTGGATTTATGCCTAGGTATTTCATTATTTTTGGTGGTAATATAAATGGCATTATGTTTCTAATTTCAACTTCCAACTGTTCATTGATGGCACAAAGGAAAGCACTAAACTTTTAAATATTAACTTTATATTCTGTGAACTTCCTATAATCATTTATTAGTTCCAGGAGTCTTTTATTGTTGAATCTTTAGGATTTTCTATGTACACAGTCATGCCATCTGTGCACAGAAATAAAGACAGCTTTATTTCTTCTTTCCCAATTGGCATGCCTTTTATTCTCTTTTCTTGTCTTACTGCACTAGCAAGAAATTCTAGTGCAATATTAAATAGGAGTGGTGAAAGGGGACATCTTTGCCTTGTATCCAATATTAGGGGGGAAAACATCCAGTTTCTCATTATTAAGTATGATGTTAGTTGTAGAATGATTGTAACTCCCATTTGTTAATTTGAGAATGTTTCCTATTATTCCTAGGTCGCTGCGAGTTTTTATTATGAAAGGGTGTTGGATTTTGGCAATGCCTTTTCTGCATCCATTGATATGATCACATGATTTTCTTCTTGAACTTACTGATTTGATGGATTACATTAATTGATTTTTGAATGTTGAACCAGTTGTTCATGCCTGGAATAAATCCTGCGTGGTCAAATCATGGTGTATAATGATTTTTATACATTATTGGATTTGATTTGCTAATTTTAAAAAAATTGGGGCTACATAGTAGGTATGTATATTTATGGGGTGTATGTGATATTTTGATTCAGGCATTCAATGTGTAATAATCACATCAGGGTAAGTGGGATATCCATCACCTCAAGCATTTATCTTTTGTGTTACAAACAATCCAAATATACTTTTAGTTATTTTAAAATGTGCAATAAATTTTGTTGACTGTAGTCACCCTGTTGTGCTATCAAATACTAGATCTTATTCATTCTGTCTAACTATATTTTTGTACCCATTTACCATCTCCACTTCCCTCCCCACTCCCCCAGGTACCCTTCCCAGCCTCTGGTAATCACCATTCTACTCTTTATCTCCATGAGTTCAATTTTAAAAAAATTTTTAGCTTCTCCAAATAAGTGAGAACATGTGAAGTTTGCCATTCTGTGCCTGGCTTATTTCACTTAACATAATGACCTTCAGTTTCATCCATGTTGTTGCAAATGACAGGATCTCATTCTTTTTTATGGCTGAATAGTACCCCATTGTGTATATGTACCACATTTTCTTTATTCATTCATCTATTGATGGACACTTACATTGCTTCCAAATGTTGGCTATTGTGAATAGTGTGACAGTAAATATGATCATGTAGTTTTTGTCCGTCATTCTTGTTGATAAGATGTATCACATTGATTGAATTGCATATGTTGACCCATCCTTGTATTCCTGGGATGAATCTCACTTGGTCATAATGAATTATTATTATTATTATTATTATTATTATTATTTGAGACAGAGTTTCGCTTTTGTTGCCCAGGCTGGAGTACATGGCGCAATCTGCAACAGCTCACTGCGACCTCCACCTCCCAGGTTCAAGCAATTCTCCTGCCTCAGCTT
>NW_012115366.1:3441539-3485863 GCF_000951035.1 Colobus angolensis palliatus | reverse complement strand
ACCCATCCTTGTATTCCTGGGATGAATCTCACTTGGTCATAATGAATTATTATTATTATTATTATTATTATTATTATTATTATTATTTGAGACAGAGTTTTGCTTTTGTTGCCCAGGCTGGAGTACATGGCGCAATCTGCAACAGCTCACTGCGACCTCCACCTCCCAGGTTCAAGCAATTCTCCTGCCTCAGCTTCCCCAGTAGGTGGGATTACAGGCCCCCGCCACCACGCCTAGCTAATTTTTGTACTTTTAGTAGATGAGGTTTCAGGCTGGTCTCAAACTCCTGACCTCAGGTTATCTACCTGCCTCAGCCTCCCAAAGTGTTGGGATTACAGGCATGAGTCACCATGCCTGGCCATCAATGATTTTTTAATGTGTCTGTGAATTTGGTTTGCTAGTATTTTGTTGAGGATTTTTGCATCAATGATCATCAGGGATCCTGGCCTGTAGTTTTCTTTTTTTGATGTGTCTTTCTCTGGTTTTGGTATCAGAGTAATACTGGCCTTGTAGCGTGAGTTTGGAAGTATTCCCTTCTCCTCTATTTTTCAGAATAGTTTGAGTAGGATTGGTATTAGTTCTTCTTTAAATGCTTGATAAAATTCAGCAGTGAAGCAATTGGGTCCTGGGCTTTTCTTTGCTGTGAGACTTTTTATTATGGCTTTGATCTCATTACTTGTTATTAGTCTGTTCAGGTTTTGGATTTCGTCATGGTTCAATCTTGGTAGGTTGATTTGTCTATTTCTTCTAGATTTTCCAATTTATTGGCATATAGTTGCTCATTGTAGTGTCTAATAATCCTTTGAATTTCTGCAGTATCAGTTTTAATGTCTCCTTTTCATCTCAGATTTTATTAGAGTCTCCTCTCTTTTTTTTTTCTTAGTTGAGCTAAAGGTTTATCAATATTGTTTGTCTTTTCAAAAAAACAAATTTTTGTTTCATTGATCTGTATTTTTTAATTTCAATTTTATTTACTTCTGCTCTGATTTTATTTCTTCTACTGATTTTGGGTTTGGTTTGCTTTTGCTTTTCTAGTTTTTTAAGATGCATCATTAGATTATTTGAAGTTTTTCTACTTTTTTGATACAGGTGCTTATTGATGTAAATTTTCCTCTTAGTGCTGCTTTTGTTGTATCCATAGGGTTTGGTATGTTGTGTTTTCATATTCATTTATTTCAACAAATTTTTTTTTTTCTTATTTTTTTCTACTTGTAAATTTTTTATACAATAACAAAATGTTTTTCACTTTCTGTCTTAAATTTCTTTATTGACCTACTAGTCATTTAGGAGCATATTGTTTAATTTCCATGTGCTTGTACAGTTTCCAAAATTCCTCTTGTTATTGGATTTCTAGTTTTATTCCATTGTGGTCAGAGAAGATACTTGATAGTATTTCAGTTTTTTGGAATTTTTAAAGACTTGTTTTGGGGCCTAACATATTGTCTATCCTTGGAATGATCCATGTGCAGAGAAGAATGTGTATTTTGTAGTCATTGGATAAAATGTTCTATGCATATCTATTAGGTCCATTTGGTCTATAGATGGAATCTGTAGTTCAGATTAAGTTGTTTCTTTGTTGATTTGTTGTAAACCTATATGCACCCAGTTGGGTGCATATAGGTTTATAATCATTATATTCTGTTGATGAATTGACCCCTTTATTATTTCATGATCTTCTTTGTCTCTTTTTATGGTTTTTGTCTTGAAATATACTGCTCTTTTTTGGTTTCCATTTGCAAGGAATGTCTTTTTGCATCCCTTTATTTTCAGTTTACGTGTGTCTTTAAAGATGAAGTGTGTTTCTTGTAGGCAAGACATTATTGGGTCTTATTTTTTTTAATCCATTCAGCCACCCTTCCTTCCTTCCTTCCCTTCCTTCCTCCTTCCCTCCCCGCTTCTTTCTTTTCTTCCCTTTCCTTCCTTTCCTTCCTTTCTTTCTTTCTTGCCTTGTTCTGTCACCCAGGCTGGAGTGCAGTAGCACAGTCTTGGCTCACTGCAACCTCCAGCGCCCAGGTTCAAGTGATCTTCTTTCCTCAGCCTCCCAAGTAGCTGGGACTACAGACACGCCATGACGCCTGGCTAGTTTTGTGTTTTTAGTAGAAAGACAGGGTTTTGCCATGTTGGCAAGGCTGGTCTCAAACTCCTGACCTCAGGTGATCCACCTACCTTGGCCTCCCAAAGTGCTGGGATTACAGGTGTGAGTCACTGTGCCTGGCCCACTTTATGTCTTTTGACTGGAGAGTTTAGTTCATTTATCTTCAATGTTATTATTGATAAGGACTTACTCTTGCCATTTTGTTATTTGTTTTCTGGTTGTTTTGTAGTCTTCTTTTCCTTCTTTCCTTCCTTTCCATCTTCCTTTTAATGAAGGTGATTTTCTCAGGTAGTATGTTTTAATTTCTTGCTATTACTTTTGTATATCCATTGTATGTTTTTTTATTTGAGGCTACCATAAGGCTTGCACATAATATCTTGTAACCCATTATTTTAAACTGATGACAACTTAACACTGATTGCATAAACCAACTAACAAACAAGCGAAGAGATTAATAAAAACTATACACTTTAACTTCATCCCCCTGCTTTTGACTTTTTGTTGTTTCTATTTATATCTTATTATACTGTCTATGTCTTGAAAAGTTGTAGTTATTATTTTTGATAGGGTCATCATTTAGTCTTTCTACTCAAGATATCAGTAGTTTACACACCACAATTACCATGTTATAATATTCTGTGTCTTTCTGTGTACTTATGATTATCTGTGAATTTTATACCTTCAGATGATTTTTTTTTTTTTTTTTTTTGAGACAGGGCTTCAACTGTCACTCTCACTGGAGGGCAATGGAGTGTAGCTCACTGCAGCCTCAACCTCCCAGGCTCAAGCAGCCCTCTCATCCCAGACTTTCAAATAGTTGGGACTTTAGGCACATACCATCATGCCTAGCTAATTTTTACTTTTTGTAGAGATGGGGTTTCATTATGTTACCCAGGCTGGTCTTGAACTCCTGGACACAAGTGATCCCCCAACCTTGGCTTCCCAAAGGGCTGGGATTAAAGGTGTGAGCCCCCAGATGATTTCTTATTGCTCAATAACATCCTTTTTGTTTTTTTAATTGAAGAGATTCCTTTAGCATTTCTTGTAGGAAAGATCTGGTGTTGATGAAATCTCTCAGGTTTTGTTTGTCTGGGAAAGTCGTTATTTTTCCTTCATGTTTGAAGGATATTTTCACTCAATAAATTCCAGTATAAAAACGTTTGTTTTCCTTTAGCACTTTAAGTATGTCATGCTAGTCTCTCTCCTGGCCTGTAAGGTTTCCACTGAGAAGTCTGTTGCCAGATGTATTGGAGCTCCTTTGTATGTTATTTGTTTCTTTGGCTGCTTTTAGGATCCTTTTTTATCTTCGACTTTTGGGAGTCAGATTATTAAATGTCTTGAGGTAGTCTTATTTGGGTTAAATCTGCTTGGTGTTCTATATAACCTTCTTGTATTTGAATATTGGTATCTTATATCTCTAGGTTTGAGAAGTTCTCTGTTATTATCCTTTTGAATAAATTTTCTACCCCAGTCTCTCTCTCTACTTCCTGTTTATGGCCAATAACTCTTAGATTTGCCCTTTGGAGGCTATTTTCTAGATCTTGTAAGCATGCTTCCTTCTTTCTTATTATTTTTCTTTTATCTCCTGACTGTGTATTTTAAAATACACTGTCTTCAAGCTCACTAATTCTTTCTTCTGCTTGACAAATTCTGCTGTTAAGAGACTCTGATGCATTCTTCAGTATGTCAGCTGCATTTTTCAGCTCCAGAGTTTCTGCTTGGTTCTATTTAACTATTTCAACCTCTTTGTTAAATTTATCTGATAGGATTCTGAATTTCTTCTCTGTTATCAACATGATTTTGTTGAGCTTCTTCAAAATGGCTATTTTGAATTATCTGTCCAAATATTCATAAATCTCTGAGATTGGCCCCAGGTGGGTCCATAGATGTCGTCCAGAAGGCACGGCCTATAGTTGGGAACCTTAGGAGTCTACCTGATGCTCTATTCTACTGAGGCTGCGCTGGCATCCAAGCCACAGGACAAAGTCCTTTCCACTATTCCCTCCCCTTTCCTCAAGCAGAGGAGTCTCCCCATGGCCACCACTGTCCTAGGCCCATGGTGAGTACTACCTGGCTACCACCAATGTTCATTCAAGACCCAAGGGCTCTTCAGTCAGATTATGGTGAATGCTTGTAGTCCTGATTCTCTCCTTTCAGGGCAGTGGGCTTCCCTCTGGCCCAGTACAGGTCCAGAAATGCCATCCAGGAGCCAAGACCTAGAATTGGGGCCCCACAGTCCCACTTGGTACTCTACCCAACCGTGGCCAAGCTGGTACCCAAGCTGCAAGACAAAGTTCCCTTTACTCTTCCCTCTCCTTTCCTTAGGCAGAAGGGGTCTCTCCCTGTGGCCACCATAGCTGGGAATATACTGGGTCACACATGAAGCCAGTGTGGCTCTGAGTCTCACCCAAGGCCTGCGGCCAGTACTACTTGGCTAACATTGCTGATTATTCAGGGCCAAAGGGCCCTTTAGTCAGCAGGTGATGAATTTTGCCAGAACTGGGTCCTTCTGTTCTGGCAGTGGGTTCCCTTCTGGTAAGTTTAGAAATGTCATCCAGAAGCTAGAGCCTGGAATGAGTGCCTCAGACCTCTGCTTGGTGTCCTAGTCTACTATGGCTGAGCTGGTATCCAATTTGCCCCCAAAAAAGTCCTCTTTACTCTTCTCCTCTCCTCAAGCAGAGGGAAAGAATCTTTCCTGGAGCTGTAAGCTGTGCTGCCTGGAGTTGGGGGAGAGATGACACAAGCACTCCCTTGATCACCCCAGCTGGTGTCTCACTAGGTCACATGCCTCCCAAGTACACTGGCTCCGAACACAGCAGAGCACTAGGACTTGCCCAGGAATTGCAGTCCTTCTGGCCCAGACTGCCTTCCAAATTTATTTAGGATCCCAGAGCACTTTAGCCCACTTTGGCGGGGTTTGCCAGAACTCAGGTTCTGACTGCTGGGATGGATGATTTGCCCCTGGCTAGAGCATGGGCACTGGCTAAGTTCTGCCCCGTTGCTTTCCACTGTGAGAGGGCAGCACTGAGTTCCAATGCAATGTCCCACAGTCACTGTGCTTTCTCCCAAAAGTGCACATATTCTCTCTCCATACCATACTCAGTGCCTCTTTAATGTGATTTTAATACCAAGTTCTGTAATCACTCATCTGATTTTTGGCCCCCATGAAGGTGCTTTTTTGTGTGGATCATTGTGCAATTTGGTGTTCTTGCAGGGTAGACAATTGCTGGAGGCTTCTTTTCAGCCACCTTGCTCTACCTCCTCCTGATTTGCTAATATTTTATTGAGGAGTTGTACATCTATGTTCATGAGAGATTGGTTTTTAATTTTCCTTTCTTATAATATCTTAATCTGGTTTCGGTATTAGGGTAGTGCTGGCCTCATAGGATGACTTAAGAAGTATTCCCTCTGCTTCTGTTTTCTGGAAGAAATTGTAGAGAATTGATACTATTTATTCCTTAAACGTTTGGTAGGATTCACCAGTGAAACCATCTGGGCCTTGTACTTTCTTTTTTTGGAAGGTTACTAATTATTAATTCAGTATAAAACCAGCCTTGCATTCTAAGAATGAGTGAGAGGCATACAGTTTAATTCCATCACAACTGATCAGAAAACATACTTCATATAATTTCAATTCTTTTAAATTTGTTAGTTTGTCTTATGTCCCAGGATATGGTCTTTCTTGGTAAATGTTCCATGTGCACTTGAAAAAAATGTGTATTCTGCTGCTGTTGGATGGAATGTTCTATAAATGTCACTTAAATATTGTTTGTTCATGTTGTTACGAATCTTTGATGATTTTTTTGTTTTTTTGTCTAATGGTTCTGTCAGTTAGTGATAAGAAGGAAGTTGAAGTCCACACTGTAATTGTGGATTTATCTATTTCTTCTTTCAGTTCTGTCAGTTTTCACATTATTTTACAACTTTGTTGTTTAGTGCATACTACTTTAGGGTTGTTATGTCCTCTTGGCTTGGGGTTTCCTCAGTTTCTTAAATCTGAAGATGTCTTCCACCACATTTGGGGAGTTCTCAGCTATTATTTCTTTAAGTATATTTTCAGCACTGCACTCTTTCTCCTGTCCTTATGGAACTCCAGTAGATCTAAAGAGTATTTAGATCTTGGAGTATTTTCCCAAAGGTCCCTAAACCTAGATCTAAAGAGTATTTAGATCTTGGAGTATTTTCCCATAGCTCCATAAAGTCCTATTCATTTTTTAAAAATCGATTGGTTTTTTTTTCTGTGTTCAGATTGTATAACTTTTATTGGTCTATCTTCAAGTTCAATATTTCTTTCCTCTGTCATCTCCACTCTGCCATTGTGTCCATCCAGTGAATTTGTTTCATTATTATATATATATATATATAAAGTTCTAAAACTTCCATCTGGGGCTGGGTGTGGTGGCTTATGCCTATAGTCCTACCATTTTGGGAGGCTGAGGCAGTCGGATCACTTACGTCCATGAGTTTGAGACCAGCCTGGGCAACATGGCAGAACTCCATCTCTATAAAAAATACAAAAAATAAGCTGGGCATGAAGGCACGTGCCTGTAGTCCCAGCTATTCAGGAGGCTGAGGTGGAAGGATCGCTTGAGCCCAGGAGGTAGAGCTTGCAGGTGAGCCGAGATCATGCCATAACACTCCAGCCTGGGTGACAGAGACAAACTCTGTCTCAAAAGAAGTAAGTTAATAAATAAAAAATAAAATAGGCTAGGCACAGTGGCTCACACCTGTAATCCCAGCACTTTGGGAGGCTGAGGCAGGCAGATTGCTTGAGCACAGGAGTTTGAGAACAGCCTGGGCAACGTAGTGAGACCCTGTCTCTATTTTTTTAAAAAAAAAGATTTAAAATAAAATAAATCTTCCATTTGGGGTTTCTTTTTTCTTTTCTTTTCTTTTTTTTTTCTTGTTTTTTGTTTTTTGAGACGGAGTTTCACTCTTTGTTGCCCAGGCTGGAGTGCAATGGCACAATCTTGACTCACCACAACCTCCACCTCCCGGGTTCAAGCGATTCTCCTGCCTCAGCTGCCCAAGAAACTGGGATTACAAGTGCGCACCACCACGCCCAGCTAATTTTGCATTTTAAGTAGAGACGGGGTTTCAACATGTTGGTCAGGCTGGTTTCGAACTCCCAACCTCAGATGATCCGACTGCCTCGGGTTCCCAAAGTGCTGGGATTACAGGCATGAGCCACCGGACCCGGCTGGAGTTTCTTTATATCTTCTGTTTATATTGAAACCTTGCTTTTTGAGTGTTAATAGTTTCTCATTAAAAGTTTTTTTGTTTTTAATGATAGTTGCTTTAAAAATCCTTGTCAGACAATCCCAACGTCAGTGCCATCTTGGTATTGACATCTGTTGATTGTCTTTTCTCATTCTGGTTGACTTTTTCTGTTTTCTGACATGACAAGTAATATTCAGTATTATCAGTCCTCTGGGTATTATGAAACTCTGATTCCTTTTTATATTTCTACTTTAGCATGCATTCAACCGTTTAAATTCAGAATGCACATCATGACTCACTTTTGTAGTGAGTTTGAATGTCAATTTGGTTTCAAATTCAGCGTTATCTTGGTCTACTCTGCCTGTGTGCTACCCAGAGACCAGTCTGAAACCCGAGTGGTATTCCACATCATAGCTCAGTTCTTAAAGCTTTTGCTGTGTTAATTCTGATGAGTTTCACACATAGGCCACTTGGGGATGTGCACAAATTGAAACACCCTTTTTCTGCAGCTCCCTCCTCTCTGTAATTCTGCCCACACTCTCTAACTGTGAGGGGGTAGGTGCTGCCTCTGTTACTGCAGGGCAGACGGTAGTCAACAGGGCTCTACCCTAGAGTCTCTATAGCATCCCAAGGGAAGAAGGAGGAGTGAGGGGTGTCACCTCTTATCACATTAGTGCAGCATGGGGCTCATTAATAGGTTGCAGTGAGCCGAGATTGCGCCATTGCACTCTAGCCTGGGAGACAGAGCAAGACTCCATTTCAAAAAAAAAAGGGCCATCCTTCATTACTTTCCTCTTCTAAGTCCTTTGACTAGAGAAAGCATTTTCCTTAGGAGTTTTGTTGTCTGTGCTTGTTGGTCATCTCGGATTGTGCCTTCCTCTAGTGCCCAGGTTGAAATATGTGAACGCTATGGAAGCCTCTGAGAACTGCCTGCCAGGTCATCCCTTGAGACTCAAGTTGCCTAGCCAGTCTGCCTACTTTACTCCACCTTCAGAGGTTTCTGATAGTTGCTTTATGTATTTTGTCCAGTTTTTGGTTGTAATTCGCAGAAGGAATAGGGTGGAATCCACTTACTTTATCTTGTGTGAAAATGGAAGCCCCATGTATTTTTTCATCAACTTTTTGAGGTATAATTTACATGAAATAAAATGTATCCATTTAAAGTATACATTTCCATGAGTTTTGACAAATGTATAGACCATGTAACCCTAACCACAATCAAGATATAGAACATTTCCATTACCCCAAAAGGTTCCCTTTGTCTTCCTTCCTAGTGAGTTTCCTCCATCCTAAGCCTCAGACCTGGCCTGATTTCTGCCAGTATAAATTGAACTTGCCTTTTCTAGAGTTCCATATGAAGAAAATCACATAGAATATAATGTTTGTAAAAGTCTAGGCTGGGCGCGGTGGCTCACGCCTGTAATCCTAGCACTTTTGGAGGCCAAGGCGGGCGGATCACAAGGTCAGGAGAGCGAGACCATCCTGGCCAACATGGTGAAACTCCGTCTCTACTAAAAATAAAAAAATTAGCTGGGCATGGTGGCGCGTTGTAATCCCAGCTACTCAGGAGACTGAGGCAGGAGAATCGCTTGAACCAGGGAGTCGGAGGTTGCAATGAGCCGAGATCGCACCACACCACTCCATCCTGGTGACACAGTGAGACTCCGTCTCAACAACAACAACAACAAAAAGTCTGACTTCTTTTACTTAGTTTATTATCTGTGAGATTCATCCACATTGTTGGCATATCAGTTCATTCCTTTTTATGTTTGTTTTTGCTTTCATTTGGATTGTCACTATCCTGTGCTCTTGCCTGACAGACCCCAAGAGCCTACTGACCACAGCAGCTCCTGTTACCATGGCTGCCATTTCTGCTCTCAATGCTACTGCTCATTGATCCCAGGAAGGAAAATCCTGGTGCATCACTTAGCACTTATTTCAGGTATGGTTAGGACATTTCAGAATAAAAGGATGGCTTCTTCTGGATGTATCTGAATTGATCTGGTGTCATAATACTGATGAATCACATGCTCAGACCAAAATACATAAAAAAGTCATTCTCTTGCCAGATAATTTTAGGGGTTTGTAACCTTGGTCTTACATTGTTCCATGGCCTATGAGTTAGTAACAGGACTAGTGAAATTCCTAGTAAGGGACTCATTCCCATAGTCCTGTTACTACAAGATTACCCATATCCTTTGATGATCCATCTACTGCAAACTCTTGGAATCTACTGGACAGTCTTCTTCGTTTTATGTAAGAATGACCACTGTATCATCATATGTCAGTGTCCTGCATAACTGTCACCATCCCTCCATGCTGAATACCTGGTGGCTTGTGATGAGTTGAGAACCTCACTAAACAGTCTTATCCACATCTTCAGGTTCTCTGAGGTCTTCCTTCTGTCCAGTCCATGCATTTGTACCCCTGGTAGTCGAAGTACAGTCATGCACTGCATACGATGTTCTCATCAGTGGTGGGCTGCATACACAACAATGGTCCATAAATGGTCCATAATGGTCCATAATGGTCCATAAAACCATAGTGAAGCTCAAAAATTCCTGTTGCCAACTGGCAGCATAACGTCACAGAGTAACACATCACCTTTTCTATGTTTAGATCTGTTCAGATACACAAATACTTACCACTGTATTCCAATTGCCTATAGTATTCAACGGTCACATGCTGTATAGGTTTGTAGCCTACGAGCTACAGGTTGTACCGTGTAGCCTAGGTGTGTGGTAGGTAGGCTATACGATACAGATTTGTGTTAGTATACTCTATGATGTTCACACAATGGTGAAGTCTCCTAAGGACACATTTCTCAGAATGTCTCATCACTTTGGCCAGCTGACTCACTTTGTGATGGCAATTGTCAGACCAATTGAAGGGTGATCTGACCTGTATATTCTCTGGGTTAATTGTATTTACAGATTGGATACATGGTTTCTCTGACTGCTGTCTTCACAAACTACATTTGAATATACAAATGAAGGGCTAGGTGGTTTTTATACAGGGAAACAAAGCCAGTTTTGTTTTCTACCAATGCAAGGCTGGATAAATTCTTTTCAGAAAGATGACTAATACTTCCCATTTAGCAAAGTCCTCAGATAAAGAGATGCCAGGTATTTTTCCTTATGTTGGTTTTTGTATTGCTATCTGTTCAGACACAAGCTTCCTTGAAAATGTGCTTAGTTGTAATTTCTTCATAGATTTCAACCAAAACAACATATTGCAAGATTGAATGCAGAAGATGTGAGAACTCATTTGTGTTCTATTAAGCCAAGCGTAAATGTTTAAAAATGTAAAATAATACCACTCTTCCAATATTTTTTTGGGAGAAAATGTATTTGTGGAAAATATACCCATCAAAGAAATACCAGAAACCTTCCAAACTGAAGGACACATGTATCCAGATTAAAATGACCTTCCAAATGCTTAACATAGTAAACAAAAAACAGGAGGAAAAGGAGGGGAGAAAAGGAAAAAAGAAGACTCACACAAGGCTGTATTATGACATTTCATCATGCCATAGATAAATTAGATCCTGAAAGATTTCGGAAAGGAATATGAGATCACACATAAAGGAACAGGAATCAAAATGACATTACCCTTCTCAACAACACTGGAAGCTCCACAAGAGTGCAGCAATGCTTTCATCCTCAGAGAAAATAATTATCAACACAAAATAATATTCCCAGCTAAACTATCAATTGTCCGAGTAGAAGAAAGGCATTTTTAGCCATTGTGTGGGAGTGTTATAATAATGGTCCTAGTGAACCACACCTCCCTGTATCCATACCACTTTGCAATGGGAAATTTGCTGTTTCTCCTAGTGAGAGGGGGAGTCTGTTTCTTTATTCTTGGGCCTGGGCTGGCCTGGTGACTTGTTTTGACCAATACATGGAAGAAGTGACATTATGTGAGTTCTGCAGCCAAGGCTTTAAGAGGCCTTGAAGTTTCTCCTGTCACCTTCTTGGAACCTTGAGACCACCATGTTGTGAGAAGCCTGGGCATATCTACTGGAGGCCGAGGGGCCACATGACATGTCTAAAACTCACATGTCAAGATACAGTAATATAATGTGAAATTCCTAGAGCAGTGTAATGCTAGTCTCTATTTGGCTACCTTTTTCTTTAGAATTGTTTATATAGTTAGTGTATGAGATTTTTGTTACATTTTGCAAATATTTTCTCTCCGTTATAGCTCATCTTTTAGCTTTGTTTATGGCATGTTTTTATGATAGAGAAGTTTCATTTTTTATTTTTAGGTGGTTATATCTATTAATAATTTCCTTTGTGTCTTTGAGGTTTTGTTGCTTAAGAAGGACTTCTCAAAGATTTAACCTTATTTTTTACTTAAAAAGCAAAAAACAAAACAACAACAAAAAAAAACAAAAACGAAAACAAAAAAAAATGATCACAGTGTAAGCCAGTATAAGCAACTGGTTAGTGCAGGATGGTGGTAGTTATTTTCAAAGAGAGCTGAGTCTAAAGCTCTAAGGAGTGGTTTGGAGAAAGCCAGGCAGGGACTTACTGCTTTTCTATTCTACCTCTTATAATCCAACCTGAAAGCTGCACCAATCAAGTGTGTCCTGAATCTGACAATTCACTATCTTCACTTTTGCCAATCTGCTCCAGGCCTCCATCCTTTCTTGCCTGAATGAACCCCAAAGGTGGCTTGTGTCCTGCATCCATCCGCCTCTCTTGCCCTTGTTTCAGTTATCTATTGCTCTGAAATAAACTTCAAAACCAAGTGATTCAATCTCACAATTCTGGTTTTCCTGGGCTGAGTGGGGTGGTTCCTCTATTTGTGTGATGTGGCTGGAGCTGTGGGCATTTGTGGGCTTGAATGGGCAGAGTGTTCACTGTGGTTCACTCACCTGGTGGCAGTTGGCTAGGTTCTCAGCTAGGACAATGGCCTCTCCATGTAGCTTGGGCTCAGAGCTAGTGTTCTGAGAAGGAGGTAGAAGCTGGCAGTGCTACTGAGGTCTGGGCTTGAAGTCCCAGAACATCCTTTCCCACTGCCTTGTAATGATCAAAGTAGTCACAAGGCCAGCCTAGATTCAAGGGCTTGGAGGAATACTACCTTTCAGTCAATTTCCCAGTTTCCAGAGAATTTTAAAAAACAAGCAGGGCTCGACACAGTGACATGTGCACCTGTAGTCCCAGCTACTTGGGAGGCTAAGTTGGGAGGATCACTTGAGCCTGGGAGGTAGAGGTTGCAGTGAGTTGTGATTACACCACTCCAACCGGGGTGACAGATCAGACCTTGTTTCAAAACACTCTCCCCAAAACAAATAGACATAATTCTCCTGCTGAAATCCACTGCTCACTAGACTTACATTGTAATAGCCTGCCTCACCTGGCCCCTGCCTAACTCTGTCCCTCACACCTTTGCCCTGTCCCTAAAGGTCATACTGCTGTTTCCCCAGCACACCAAACTCACCATCCCTCAGGGACTTAGCCTAGAGCAATTTTCCTCCAGGCCTTCACTTGGCTACTTCACTCCATTGCTTCCAGATGGCTGACATTATTTGCCCATCTGTTTTGGGTCTCCTTCACTGGCATGAATGTAAGGTCCTTGCCAGCAGCGCTTTTCTGTCCTATCCTACATTCACTCTTAGCATCTAGAATGGTGTTATCAGAGGAACAGCATAAAAGTATACTCTGGTTAACTGAATTTACTTGCCTAAATCTTGGGCATGTGCTGCTTTGAGAAATATACAAATTAATGTTAAAACTGAACCACAGTGGTCAGTAGCAGGCACATCCAACAATACACTAGTCCTGCATACACATCCACTGGCACGTGTCTACTTTCCTAACGAGCTGACAGCCATTTTGCTGCATGCTGTACAGGGCAGCTGCTGCTGCAAACCCAGCCTCTGATGGGCCCATAATCAATCTGCCGCATGCCTTGAACTCAGGGAGCTCAGATGAACTCATCACACACTCCAGCCAGAAGCTAGAGGACTGCTGGCCTTGACATTTTAATTCATTTTTGATATCAGCTGCCCTTCACTGATTCATTGAATTATAGAGGTCTGAATGAGAATCCCTACACTGGCTTCTCAATGGTTCTTAAGAAGCCAGTGTAAACCCAAGGTCATCAACCCACGTGAACCCACATTTATCCAGGAAGCAAGAGGTGTGGTGAGGGCAGAATTCTAACAGACACCCATTCAACATGTGTCAGAGACAAAACTAAGTCCAAGATAAAATCGACAAGGGCTATTTGTTCATAAACTTGCATCAAGGGAACTCTTCTGCTGAAACCTTTGTTTCAGTAAGGGTTCAGAGGTGTTAGATGTTATAGAATAAAAAGGGGAAATACTGACAGTGTTGACTTGGCACATGTCATATAAGGGTAGGATTTATGGAAGCAAGCCAAGAGACAAACTGGTCTTCAAGTACATTTGACGATCCTCGATTAGCTTCAAGGAGGCAAGTCAGCAGTTTGGGAACATTTCTAAAGAGGAAAGGGGCGGAGAGTTTTCTGTGGCCAGACATTTCCTGGAAAAAGTGAAGGTTGATGGAATTCTTTTTTGCAGTCTATCATCATGGTTCTTAGGGGTGTAAAAAATAGAGGTTCCTCTTCAAAGACATTCTTCCCTGTCTAATTAAGAATAAATAGTAACTTCTCTTAGGAGCAAAATTTATTCAAAGACCTGTGCTAATACTCTTAAATATCTGCTAGCTGTAATAAAGAAATCAATGCCCTTTATGTTCTTAGCTCCACAATTTAGCTATTTGCCCTGGCATGCTTATACTGGTCCAAGCAAGCATTAGGTCATAGCCTATTCCTCTTCCTTATTTGAAGGTATTTTCACCTTTCTCAGCATTCCACAAGTTACTTCCTCCTTCCTTTGTTCTCCTCTGCCTCTGCCTCTTTAAAAAAGTTCTAAGTTGCTAGTCAATCAGGACAAATACAGGATGTGAGGTCCCGTTCCAGCCAATGGAAACTGGACACAGCAGTAAAGTGACTTGTCAAGTCATAAATAATCCTGTCTCCTTTGTTTGGTGTACTCTCATGGCAAAACGCTGGTGAGTGTACCCTTTCTGCGGAAAGTATAAAAATGACCTTGCTGAGGAAATCAATGTTCAAATGCTATTTCTTTATGGCCCTGAAGAACAAGCATTTCAAATGGGGTAGGGTGGGGTGGTGGTTGTGGTATGTGGTTGCCACAGCAGTAAGTTTCTCACATGGATCATTAAATTTCAAATAATTAAAATTTTAAAGATGGAAGGTATCAAAGTTCATCTGGTCACTCTGACCACCCATATTCCCACTCTCATCCCAAGTTCATCTTATGGATGGAAAAACTCAAAGGTAATTTGGTGTCTAACCCTTAGCAAAGGTTAGATGTAGAATTTTCCTGAATCCTAGGACTGTAATATAACCATCATGCATTTCAAAAGTAAAACGAAAAAAGAAATTTAAAAAAAGAAAATACAGTAAGTAGTCCTATAAACCACTTCTAGCTGGGTTCACTGGTCCCCCTGCTTCTTGTTTATTAACACAATCTGTTCAGGGGCTCTAGGGCTCAGAGCTTTAGGGTCCTTTAGTCTTCCTTTAGAAGAGCTTTAGTCTGAGCCCTTCTCCAGCCCTGGGGTGATGGTTCTTGATTGATCCAGGTCAGTCAAATTCTCCACAGATTTAATTCTGGCCAATGAGTATGAGAAGAAATGAGGAAGTGGAAGGGTGTCTTAGTCTACTTTTGCTGCTATAACAAGAATACCACAGATGGGGTAAATTATAATGAACAAAAATTGATCCCACAGTGTTCTGGAGGCTGGAGAGTCCAAAATAAAGGTGTTGGCATCTGGCGAGGGGTTTCTTGCTGTCACTCCATGGTGGAGGGTGGAAGGGCAGAAAGAGAGAGAGGGCTGGAGGCCAAGAGGTGGCTGAACTCATCTTTTTATGAGGAACCCACTCCCATAGTAACAGCATTAATCCACCAATGAGAGCAGAGCCCCTATGACCCAACCATTTCCCATTAGGTCCTACTTCCCCACACCCACTGCACTGGGGATCAAGTTTCCAACACATGGAACTTTGGGAGACACATTCACGCCATAGCAGAGGACTGCTGGAGAAAGGAAGGTTTTTTAAAGTTTTTTTTAGGACACCATGGAAGTGATAGCCATTTTCTGCCACTGGACATGAATGGTGTTTTTGTTTTTGGCACGAGAAAAGGCTTATACAACTCTGGTCAACTTAGCAACACTAATCAAAAGTCATAAAATCTCCTTTGACCCTAGATATCCCTACTATTAATAGTATTATATCCTATAGAACCTAGGTATTTAGGAAAGAAAAAAATGTTCCAAGATGTACTGACTTTTAATCAAAGCAAGTAACTGGACATAGCCCAAGTATTCAAGTACAGGCTATCAGGAAACACTGTGAAGGACTTTGAAATAGGTCTTGCCCACCACCCCCACCCCTGCCTCCAATTACTGGGTGTTCCATCTAATCTAGTCCACCTTTCTGAGTTGATTCCCCCTTTCATTTCACTGCCTTTGAGCTACTTTACAATTATGTAAATTAAGGGAAACTGATAATGCAGAGGATTCTTGTTCATAGAAATGCAAATTGTGACCAATGGAATGTAACTGATTATTGTTCTGCAGATATTGGCCAATTGTGCCAGTTTTGTAACTATGAAGCAAACTCATTTCAGCATTCCTGCTAGGCTTATAATTATTTGTTCTTTGGATTCTCCTTTGAGCCAATTAAAGTGTCCTACTGGTTCTCTCAATAATTAACACGTTAAATACAATCTTTAACGTGTTAATTTTATATTTGTATGAGTCATAATTTTAACTTCTAAAAAAATTATCCTTTAACAAGGTAGTTAAGTAAATTTAATGTTCATGTGACATAATTTACTTACAGCCCTCTTAAAACAGTTATGAAAACCATATGGCAACATGGACAAATACTCCTGATAAAAATAGCAAGTGGGGAAAAAAGCAGAAATGCAAAATTTGTACTATGCTGTGATTAAAGCTAAATGTTGTAAGTGCTTAGGGCAAGAAATATAAAGGAGAAAAAAATTGAAGTTGGATTTGTTAGGGTAGTAGGATCCTGGATAGATTAAAAAAAAAAAAAAACCCTGACTTACTATTGTCATACATTAAAACTAATATTGGCCAGGTGTGGTGGCTCACGCCTGTAATCCCAGCACTTTGGAAGGCTGAGGCAGGCAGATCACGAGGTCAGGAGATCGAGACCATACTGGCTAACATGATGAAACCCTTTCTACTAAAAATACAAAAAATTAGCCAGGAGTGGTGGCATGCGCCTGGAGTCCCAGCTACTAGGGAGGCTGAGCTTGAACCTGGGAGGCGGAGGTTGCAGTGAGCCGAGATTGCGCCACTGCACTCCAGCCTGGAAGACAGAGCGAGACTCCGTCTCAAAAAAAAAAAAAAAAAAAAATCCTATTGTTGTAACAAATGGTTTAAAGCAACAGTAATTTAATAATAAACTCTGCAGTTCTGGAGGTCAGAAGTCCAGTGGGCATCACAGGGCTAAAATTAAGGTATGGATAGGGCTGTGTTCCTTTCAGTCCTATGGGAAAATCCGTTTCCTTGCCCTTTCCAGCGTCTAGAGGCTGCCAGCATTCCTTGGCTTGTTGCTCTCCTTCCTCCATCTTCAAAGCCAATAGCTTAGCATCCTCAAAAGTCTGTCCGCCTTCACTAATGCTTGTATGGATCCATGTGCTTACCCTGCATCCGCCCAGGTAAATAAGGATACTCCTCCTATCTCAGCGTCCTTACTTAACCATATCTGCAGAGTCCCTTTTGCCATGTAAGGTGACACATTCACAGGTCCTGGGGATTAGGATGTAAACATTTCTGAGGACCCCCATCCCCAATCCAGAGGATTTCCCTGAAATGCAAGTTGAGAACAGCTTCCCATATGCCTGAGTGAAGGCACAACACTTGACTGCTGAGTGCAAAAGGACAGTGTGGGGTTCCATTTAAATTAAATTTCAGAAGAGGCAACACTAGCCTATGGTGGAAAAGAATTACAATGATCGCCTCCCAGGGGGGGTTGGGGTTGACTGGGGAAGGCCATGATGGAATTTTCTGGTATGGTTATGTTCTTTATTCTGGCAGGGGCACAAAAGTGTAAACAAACATTACTCTAGTCAATGATACATCCTGGGGGAATTGTAGTGATGTCTACCATTTACTCTGAAGGACGCAATGGATAGTCTGATGGACAGATGGATATACAGGTGATATATAGGTAGAGTAACATGTTTATGATAGAATCTAGGTGGTGGGTATACAGGCATTCATTTTAATAATCTTTGTTGACAATTTTTATAAAAATGTTGGAGACAGTAAGATATGACTCTGGAATATGACTCTGGCACTCTAAAAATTATAAATTAACAAAAGAACTTAGAAAGCCATTAAGCAACCTCTTGAATAATTTCCTATTTAAAATCAATGGTTCTCAACCTGGGCAATTTTGGAAGGTGTCTAGAAAGGTGTGGGAGCATTTTTGACGGTCTCCAGAACTCTCAGTAAGGGCAGGGTGTTACTGGCACCCAGGGCAGGGTCCAGAGAAGCTACTGCAACCACACAGCCTCTCCACAGGACTGTCTTTCTACACTAAATGTTACTGAGGAATACCAATTTAAAATCAGAAACTTCTCTTCGTATGTCTTCATTAATTTGCTTGCAGTTGCTTGTAGCACATCTGTAAGTGGACTGTGACTCACTTCTCGAAAGTGTGTTGTATCTCCCACTTCTCTGTAATCCAAGAACACCCAGCATAGTGCTCTACCCAGAACACATATTTAATAAACATTTGGTAACAGGGGAGGGGATGTTCCCTGACTATCCCAGCTTGCCCTTCAGGCAGTTCCTTTGATGCAAACCTACCCCACATTCCCCCTCCTCCTCCGAACCCCAACCCCTTAACAGCCAGTGAGGAAGGATGTTCCCTGCTGCATTCTTCTGCCAAGACACAATCTTGAAACTACATCCCCACTGCCACACTCCTTCACCCTGCCCAACCCCATCCCCCTGCACCAAATGGCAGGGGAGGCACTTGAAAATAACCACCATGACACAGAGCTGAGAAAAGCCGGCATAAAGCACTTTTATTGCAATAATAAAACTTGAGACTCATATATGGTGCTGGGGGGAGGGGGCAGCAACGATTTCTCTCACCAAATCACTACACAGGACAGCAAAGGGGTGAGAAGGGGCTGAGGGAGGAAAAGCCAGGAAACTCTGAGATCAGCAGAGGGAGCCAAGCATCAAAAAACAGGAGATGCTGAAGCTGCGATGACCAGCATCATTTTCTTAAGAGAACATTCAAGGATTTGTCATGATGGCTGGGCTTTCACTGGGTGTTAAGTCTACAAACAGCACCTTCAATTGAAACTGTCAATTAAAGTTCTTAAGATTTAGGAAGTGGTGGAGCTTGGAAAGTTATGAGATTACAAAATTCCTGAAAGTCCATTAGAAAAACCACAGGACGAAAAAAAATAAAAATAAAAAAAATAAGCCAGGCCACAAAGAAGGCTTCAGAGGTCCCTGCTGGCCCAGGGACAGATACCTGTAGTGTCCAGCATCGCAGTGAACATGATCTGCTTTCAAAGGCAGAGGGTTTAAGGGGAGGATGGGGTGGGAATGGTGGAGGCAAAGGCTCTCCCCATTCCCACCTCAGTTTTAGGTAGGGCTTTTAATTTAACCCAAGGACATCTCTCAACTTGGAGAATAATTCAGTCCTCAACAGCGCCTCAAATCTGCTATGGCTTCGCAGCGCAGCAGCAAGAATGTTTAATATATAATAGATAAAAATTTAATCCAAAAAATTAAAATAAAATATTCTTGCAAACCCCCCCAACACCAATTCCTATTCTAACGTTAACCTATCACTTGTGCTGTTAATACCTGACCATGTACTTAACTGGAAACCTATATCCAAAAGACTGAAACTGAATCTTCACCCCAAAATGAAAACAAAATAAAATGAGTAACTTGAGGTTTATGGCATATAGTTTAGGTAAACACACATACGAGGAGAAAGGGGAAGAGGAAACGGAGGTGTCAGAAGCAAAGCTGAGTGACAGAACACATTCAGTCAGGGCAGATGTCTATACAGAGTGGAGTGGAACACCAGGAAAAGCTCCACGTGGATTCATGTGCACACGTCTGGAGGCACCAGATCCCTCCATGGCAGATCTGTTGGGGACAGAAAATCTGTGAGTTTCCAGCAACTCAGTGTTCTCTGTGTGCAGTGGTGGCAGCCACGATGCCATCTGCCACGCCAAATCCCTTCCCCAACAGCTGAGCAGTCTGAGACCAAGCCACTTCTATTCCAGCTGGAGACAGCCAGAAGGCCTTGGGCTGGGTCCCAGGTGAAACAAACTTTCTGCTTAAATTGACGTGTGTGTTTGGTTTTTAATCTAAGGTTAAGTTTGCCTTCCTAAGGACAGCAGGAGGGCTGTCCACCCATGCTGCTGACAATACAGTTCCCCACTGTCATTGGGTCTCCAACTGTGCTACATATAGGCATCACCTGGCGGCTTTAAAAAACTCTAAATGCCTGGGTTCTGCTCCCAGTGATTATGATTAACTGGCTTAGGGTTTGACCTGGGCATCAGGAAAGTCTTAAAAATTTCCCTGGTGACTCTAATGTGCAGTCCAGACTGAGAATAAACTGGTCATTCATAATGTTGAGTATACTGGGAAAATATCTCCAATATTCATGCATTCACTCAACTTAAAACTTTCTGGGTTTACCCTTGGACTTTCCTTCCAGACTCTTGCAAGAAGCTGAAACATTCTTTGGCAGTGGGTTGGGAGGGTTACTCAGGGTGACTTGTAGCCTTTATCCCTCTCTCCCCTCCCTCTACCTCATCAAGTTTACAGAAAGCCTGTTCCCAACCAGGAAAATAATTCCAAGGCTCCCTCGAGTACAGTTATGTTCAAAAAATGACTCAGCTCTCAAAGAACAGGAAAGGGAGTTTGGCCTAGGTGTAGACCTTTGGGCAGACAAAGGCTCTCTGTAAAGTGCCAGGGATTCCCTCCCAGCAGCAATGACAGGTGAAGAAACCAGAGTTATCAAACTTAACCAGGCCTGTATTACCGAGGTATGTGTGGTTCAAACTGAGAAAGACAGTTAAAAAAGCCCCTCCACTTACACATACCCGCATTTTGTCTGTGTATAAACAAAATTTACATGTAAGTGCACAACAGGACAAGGTTACAAGTAGCTCTGACTGCCATCACAAACAGGATGGCAGCCATTTTTTGTGGCTTTCAAACAAAAGTGTCCTCACCCAGGCCTTGGCTGTGGCCCTCTGGTTCCTATGGCAGGAGGGGAGCAAATATCAAGGTCTGGGGCCAGTTGGAAGGAAGCCAATAGCATTCATGTGCTTAATGATTCTAACACTTACATGAAAGCTACGTGCTATTAGGATACTGAGTTTAGTTCCTAAGAAATGAGGGTAGAAGAGGGGAAAATCAGCAAACAGGATCTGGTCCTACTTTGCCATTGCCTGGATGTGACCTTGAGTAAGGCCTTTCTCTCTGGCCGTCTCCTTACTGTTGCACAATAAAGGTGATGCAGAGGTCCATGAGATCCCTTCCTAGAACTGTCTGATCTAAGAGCATCCTTTCAATTTCACAAGTATCCTCTGGCTTCATTTCTCCACTTCATGCACTGATAACAAGCTGGCTTGGGGGCCTCAAGTGTCCTGGGTGTGGACCCTGAGCAGGTAGACTGATGCAGTAATGTCTACCTCATACCATCTAACAGGCAGTAACCACAAACGGCAGTGAGGAGACAGCTGCAGAAGCTAGGACATGATATTCATGTTCAGAGGACTTTTTCTTCCCCTGTGTCTTCTAGGGTAGAACAAAGTCGTTCATTAAGAGTCTTATTTCCAAAGAACTAAAATGTTGGCACTACAAATTTGGCCTACATTTCCATAGTCCTCAATTCCATTATAATTTATAAACTACATAGAAAAACACTTCATTTAAACAGCTGCCATCTCCATGAGTTCAACAAGGAGCCAATTCCTTTCCTTAGGGTGACCAATTTTTACATTCAAAGCATATACTAATAACAATGAAAGGATACTCAATACAGAAAGAATGCGGGGGGAAAACAGCCTTGTGGTGTTTTTTGCTGTCTCTGCTGCCCATCAAACGCTGGGCATAACATGGGAGGAGGAAAGGTAGTGAAGGGCCCTTCAGCGTTCCATTTCCTTACCCAAGAACAGGGAGCTAACGGAGGAGGCCATTCCTGTCATTCCAGTTTTAGAAGCTCCACATCGAAGACGAGAGTGGCATGTGGTGGGATGATGCCTGGGTGCCCAGTGGCACCATAGGCATAATCTGGAGATATAGTCAGTTTGGCTCTCTGACCCACACTCATCTGTGAAAAGAACAAGGAAGACAGACTCAGCTGGACACACGCCCCAACTGTCTCTGTAAGAACAAGAGCTGTTTACCTAGGTGTTCCTTGGCCAGGATGGTTGTGACTTTCCAGTGACTTTGCAGCTGCACAGGCATCACCACCTCCTTGTGCAGGACCTGGAGGCTGGCAGATTCCATGACCCCTGGTCCAATGGCAGTTCAAAACTCCTCTTGACTCTCAGAAGGGTCAGGCCCTCAACCTTTCTACCCAAGTCTTAATGACTAATGCTAGGCAGGTAACATTCCAGATGTCTCACCACCTAGTCCTTCAGTGGTCACTCAAAGGACACATTAAGTGACATCTATGCTCTTCTTGAAAAAGGAATACTCCATATAGGAAAACTTCAAAAAAGACAGTATGATTTTCTGGGCTACACAATAGCATGTACTGTACACCATTTGTGAAAATATTGATATACTTACAACAGAAAACATCTTTGGAAGGACATACCAGACTTTTGCTGTGAGGAGAACAGTATGGATAGTGAGTGACCAGTAAGGAAAGATTTTTACTTTAAAAAATATATTTGTGTATATTTTCAGTTTCAAATTAAATACACAAATAAGTATAAATTTCTACATTCTGGACAGTGACCAGGTTCTCTGCAGTATTTCCATCTTTTGACTTATCTTTGCTTTTGGTCTCCGTGTGTATGTTCCTGGCTTTCCGACTCCACTGGATAAAGGA
Source organism: Colobus angolensis palliatus (assembly GCF_000951035.1). NCBI lineage: Eukaryota > Metazoa > Chordata > Mammalia > Primates > Cercopithecidae > Colobus > Colobus angolensis. Next base: position 3,463,401 of record NW_012115366.1, on the reverse strand, counting down.
TGAATAAAGAGCAAGCTCCAGGCTGTGAAGTGTCTAATTCTTGCTCCCCTCAGAAGTTGGGACATGTTGGAGAAAGGTGGTAAGGACAGTGAAGTATGCCTTTACCTTGTACAATTCAAAACAATCATATCCCTTGACTCAGCAATTCTATTTCCAGAATATTCTGCTAACAACTCAAAAGTCCATCATAGAAGGAGTGGTTTCAAAGGCACATCCACCCCAGGGATTAGTCATTAGAAAGAATATAGTGGTGGCTTTAAATGTATTAACATGAAAAGATGTCCAAGATCGATGAAAAAAAGCTGCCAAAATAGTCCTTGTGGCAGGATTCCATGCCTGCAAACATGGAAAACCAAAACAATATCAAAAGGAAAGGAAAAGGGGGCACAAGTCAATCTCCCCTTCTTCCTGTGTTTTTAACTCACTTGCTGAAAAAATACGCTGTGAAGAATTTAAAAGATGTTTTATGTAGATCTCAAACTACCCAGACTTCTCACAATTGACAGGGCTGTGACTGACCCCAAAGCACCAGTTAAAGGGGGAGTCAGGCATCTGTCCAATACTCAACCATGCCTCTCCAAGCCTGGGAAGTGGAGTATGCTGATAACACTATCTCGATGGCAGATATAGCACTCAATACATACAACACAGTGATTGTTCCAATGCTGGAACAGTCATAGAAGATGGGTTGTGGTATGGACAATGGCTGGCATGCAAGATGGGGGATGGGCTACAGATCCAAGAGCCAGCCAGACTAGGGAGACAGAGGCAAAAAGCTATGGTTGGCAAGGTTTCCCAAGGGAAGTAAACTACAAAGCCTCTTCCTCACACTGCCAACCCTCTGCCCTGCAGGAACAGAAACCCAGACACCTGGGAGTGGGAAGGCTTCAAGTTCCTGAAAGTTGAGCAGTTTATTTGGAGAGAAATCAGTGGTATTTTATAGAGGAAGTAGAGCAATGTGTATTCTGGAAAAGAGAGAGACAGAAATCTCTCTTTTCATCTTGGTTAAATTTCTAATTCTCCTCAGTGAGAGGGAAGCAGACTAATTACCCATCATGCAGAGCCTAATTATAAAGTTCCCTGGGTCTCAGGTCACTGAAAAACATCCCTTTACCTGGTTAGAGCCAAGAAAAAATTCCAAGGTTTGATGAAAAGACAGAATCCAACTAAAATTTGGCAACCCTGGGTCCCTGTTGTCTCCTGGGAATTTTGTAGTGTTGGCAGAACAAAAGCTGTTTCCACAAATGGGGAGAAAAGAGATTAGGAAACACACTCAAGACAAACAAAAGGACTTTCTACCTAAGTATGACCTCTCAAAAGTGGTCTGACAAAATATGGTTAATAGTAAGATAAATACAAATTAAAACTGATGTCATTTTTTACTCATATTGTCCTGAGGCCAAAGATTTAACAATACACTGTGATGCTGGGGCTGGGAGGAGACTGCACCTTCATAGGCTGGTGGTGGCAGTCCAGACTGCAAACCCTAGAGATGGCAACTTGGCAAGACCTGTCAAAAAACACTGCGCACAGCTTTTGAGCCCCTCAACCCCACTTCTGAGAATATGTCCTATGGCAACATGTGCACACATGGAAAATAAAGTCTGTACAAGGCAGCATTGTTTATAATAGCAAAATACTGGAAATGATTCAAATACTCATTAATAGGGCACTAGCCAAGTAAATTTCAGCACACTTACATAAAGGAATACTATGCAGCTGTAACAGAGCTTACTCCTCTTTTTTTTTTCTCTTTTTTGAGATGGAGTTTCACTCTTGTCATCCAGGCTGGAGCACAGTGGCGCAACCTCAGCTCACTGCAACCTGTGCCTCCCAGGTTCAAGCGATTCTCCTGCCTCAGCCTCCCAAGTAACTGGGATTACAGGCACCTGCCACCACGCCCGGCTAATTGTATTTTTAGTGGAGATGGGGTTTCACCATGTTGGCCAGGCTTGTCTCGAACTCCTGACCTCAGGTGATCCACCCGTCTCGGCCTCCCAAAGTGCTGGGATTACAGCGTGAGCCACCGTGCCCAGCCTACTCTTCTTTTATGTACTGGTATTGGGAGTGTCAAAAATGCATTAAGTGAAAAAGTAAACTGCAAAACAGTATGTGTGTGAAAGCAAGAAAAAAGTTATGTTTTTATACGTGCTTAAACGACAGTACAAGAAGCATTAACAACAGGTGCTTCTTGTGGGGATATTGGTCAGATGGGATGGGATGAGACTTTTCACTTTTTTTATTTTTGAACCGTAGAAATATGCCACCTATAAAAATAATATAGAAGGTAAATACTAGGAAGCAAAACAAAACAAATGAGAGAGCATACCTGGGCAACCCCTTCTTCCCAGCCTCGGATCACCTCCTGCTTGCCTAGCATAAACTTAAAGGGCTTGTTTCTGTCCCGGGAGGAATCAAATTTCTTTCCATCTTCAAGCATCCCTGTGAAAAAGGCCACTGTAACATGAGCAACAGAGTAATGACATAAGGCAAATCAGAGACCAGCAGCAGAGCACTCATCAGAGATGCCAGTGCTGAAGAGTCTGGCAGGAACTGTGGTACATAGGGAGGGTTTCCTGTGACCTCACTGGGCATCTAAGGAGTTGAGGTAGTCCTACTCCAGACCTGTGAATGCTCTTCCCTGACTCTAAGAAATTAAGTCATCTACAAAAGGACTCCACGTACCAGAGGTGGGTGGCAGTCCACCTTGTTCTGGAGATGGGGAGTATAAACTTCCTCCTGCCCTGACTCTCCTAGCACCCTGTGGATTTTCTCCCCAACTAAAAATAACTGTGGTCCCTTGAGGTGCACACAATGTCTAGAAGTCAAACAGTGCAAGAAGCAATATTCCTTCCCAAAACCCCCATCATCTTTCACATGTAATGTGTTTATATATTGCTCCGCCATTGTTCAGTGCAGGCAAATCCCCCTCCACCATCTGCCACCCCCATGGTCTCCTCTGTGGTACACTAATTGTGACCTACACACATTGCTGTTCTCCAGGCTGTGGGTCAGCACTATGGGATGTGATAAGAAGAAGCTGTAAGGCAAGCTTTCACCGCATTCTAGTGCCAAGTGTCTCACATCAACAGGGAACCTGGGGCATAAAGCTGGGCCCTTGTAGTCTGGTTCCTGAGTTGTCATAATTTTCCTGGGAAAAGTAAAAACCAACCTGGGCTGAAGTAGAGAAATGAAAGAATTTGTGCAGCATTCATCCCACTTATTTTATCCAATGCTGCCCCAGAAAACAATCTGTGCTCATTTTTGCACAGCTAATCCTTTGTAACAGAGATAACTGAAGAGAACAGCAATACTAAGGAGGTTGAAATGGTTGCCCTTGAAGAATTAACTCAGTAAACCCAGCCAACTGCTAGCAACTCTATGGGCAGTAGTTCCACTCTGAGTTACTCTAAATGGGCTAGGCGCTTTCCACACGTGAACTAATTCAATTCTTTCTCCACAGCACTATCCCCATTTCACAGATGAAGAAACTGAGGCAGACAGGGAGAAGTGAAGTAGCTTGCCAAAATAGTAAAACTACATTATAAATTAGAAACCCAAATACCATGCTCCTTCTACTATCCCAGTTTCCCAGAAGTGGGACAAGCCATGACCGCGCCTTCCAATAAAAGGGGAACTCCAGAGATGCTATGAGAAAAGAGGAACAGACATCTGCAACAGATATCTGCAACTTCCTTTTCAAAAACACCATCAGCATTGCTTTCTCAGGAAGCCACTGCCAGCCTATTGTGATAGCTGACACTGAGTTCCTGCAAATTCTCTAATTAGGATCCCAGATTGGAGGGTCAGCCAGTGGTTAACATATAATGGACACAAAACTGATTTTATTGGAAGACTGGGGGTGGGCACTCACCATGGTTCTAAGCATTACTCAGAAAATCCATAAAAACATTACAATTCTGTTGTGTAAGAGTTTAGGAAAAAACGAAAATCCTGACAAAATTCCAACCTAAAAAACAGTGTCAACACTTGTAAGTAGGATGGGGAGGCACAGATGAATTGGCAGAGTTATCACAGCTATTGGACTATGTGGACTTTAACAAAGTAAGAAACGGGTGGGGGTTGGGTGGTGGTATCTTAACAGAGCAGGCGTAGAGACACATGTCCTGGGGGCAGAATGGGTATTAATGCTGCCTGGACCTGGGAGCTGAGGACTAAGGTAGACAGGAGGGTGGGGACCCGTACCTGCTCCAAGGAACTGGTGCCCCTGAACTGGTGAGCTGGGGTATGCATTTAGCTCATTCGTTTACCAGAATGCAGTCACCACCTGATGAAAGAAATGACTAATGGCAGGACTTGAACAGTTCTCTATAAACAAGTACCTGGGAGAGGAACAAGTCTCCAGGCTCCACAATACCCACCAAACACACTGCCTTTACCCATTTCAAGCTACACTTCTTACATGGAACCCAACCCAACCAACCTCAGAGGTAAGGGTGAAAGCAGGCAATCAACAGCTATGATTCTCCATTCCCTGGCCAGGCAGGGAGCCTTTCCATCCACCCTCATGAGACTGCTTGTAACAGAAATAAGGAAACCAACTCCAAGGCTCAGTAACCCACCCAAGATCAGAACCACTAAGTGGCAGGGCCTATGAGCCACAAAGAAGATTGAAAACCAGAAAGAGCTTCTCTCTGGTCTGTGTTATTTTAAGAAAAACACGCCCATAGGGGCCACCTGGAACCAAGGCTGTGGCACCCTCACCTTCCTTTCTAATTAAACATCAACTTCCCAGGAGCAACAACAGCCTGGCCCAGCAGATGAACCGGAATCAATCTAAGCCTTTCCCCTATGCCAGGGCTGGTGTGGGGTAGGCATATGGGCCAGTTTGGGCACTAACACCTACTTAGTTTGGGCACTACTTTACCTGCTGGGAAGTCTACTGGGATCTTCCAGGGAAGTCCTACCTCATTAGTAAAAAGAAAAACAAAGACTCAGGAAGAAAGTTCCTGCTCCCCCTGTTGAATGTTGTCATGTAAAGATAAGAGGTTTGGAGCATGGCAGTCACCCTGTGACTGAGAAGGCCAGGCATACCACAGGGCGGTCATTCCAGTGCTCTCAGTCAGCCCCAAACCACTTCCCTCAAGACTCATGTCCTGAGGTGACTGAAAGTGTGCTCTAAAGGTAAAACTATGGGAACAGTCAACAGCTCAGTGATTGCCAGGAGTCAGGGGTAGAGGGAGGGAAGAACAGATGGAACACAGAATTTTTAGGGCAGTGAAAATGTTCTGTATGATACTATATATAATGGACACATGCCATTATACACTTGTCCAAACCCACAGAATGTACACCACCAAGAATGAATCCTAATGCAAACTATGGATTTTGGGTAATCATGATGTGTCAATGCAGGTTCGTCAATTGCAACACATGTACCATTCTAGCGGACAGTGTTGATAATAAAGAGGGTACGCATGTTTGGGACCAGGGGATATATGGGAAATCTCTGTATTTACCTCTCAATTTTGCTGAGAATCTAAAACTGCTCTTAATAAAGTCTTACAAAAAGAAAGAAGTCTGCTTTGCCTTACATTGGGTCTTCAGTTACCTGCAGCCAAATGAACACAACTGGCGTGAGGTTAACCTTTATTTGACATTTAGTGAGCACACTATAATATAGTGCTGTCACGAGAGGAATAACAAAGAAATGGAACTCAACAACCAAAACCACAAAGAGCTATCCCTGATCTGTGACAATGAGATCAGTGTCTCATGTCAGGACCCAGTACACATACCCACATTTTGTCTGTGTATAAACAAAATTTACATGTAAGTTACTACATGGAATATACTTCTCATTTTTAAAAAGAATGCTGATTGTGACCCACTAAATTTATTTAATGATACATTAATGGTTCATAACCCACAATTTGAAAAGTATGGTATACCTATAAAAAAATTAGCCTATTTCTTGCCAGACTTGAACCTGGCCCTGACCTGTGCAAGACTGTATTTTGATTGTAATGAAAACCACAGGGTACTGAGACAGACTCCCTAAACTTCCTTTTTATCCCTGAGCAAATGCAATGCCAAGCAACCTCCAGATACTACATGCATCAATGTATCAATGTTGCTTTGCCTGAGGTGAGATACTTCAACTCTCTGACTGGTACCAGACGAGGAGCACAAGGCGAGACACAGCCTGAATCTGCTGCTGAGCCAGCATGGAGATGTGTATGTTCTTCAGTGGAAACTGGCTCTGTGTAAGGATGCCTGTCTAACCCCAGCTCTCTTAAGCCTATCTTGGACACTGAGGGACAAGCCTCTCCCTAGTATCTTAAAACCATAAAAGCCAGGAAGCAGGATTTCTAAGTAAAGGAGCTTTAAGCAGGACCTTTGCCTAGGATCTTAATTTTCCTATGCTATTTTGGATGCTCTGTTGTCCCTGGGAAAGGGGCATGAGCCTTGCTCCAGAATTTCAGACCACAGTCACCAACTGTCAATCTCATCTACTTTCTAAGGAGAAATCTTCACAGGGAAGGGGTGGGTGGTGGCAGTGGTGTTGGGGTTCCTCAAGTCCAAGGAGAGGATTTCCCACAATCAAGTCCGAAAGCTAAACAATAATCCCCAGAAATGGGTGGGGTGGTGTGTAATTAAGTGGGTGTCACACAACTGGCACAAGCTATAGGACAAGGAGAAGGAAGGCTTCCCCAGTGGGGAGGAACAGGCCACCTATCTACGGCCGTAAGTTGTCAAGCTGGGGGAGAAGGTGAAAGCAGTGTTTGTTAAGCTGGAATGAGTATGCATATAGTATTTTCAGGGGTAGGAATTATGCTGTTCAGTCTGTAATGTCAAAACAGGTAGTGAGAACTTCCATTTCTGGTCACGGTGGAGGACAGGGATCAGATTTGTTCCTGAAACAACCAACAACCAACCAACCCCTTCCTCCCTGCAAAAAGTCCCACAAAAACCTAAAAACCACCTAGACAAAATAGCTACAACGATGCTTTATAGGACACCAGACATCTGTAATGAAGAACAACAATCCTGAGACATGGGAAACAAGGCCAGCCCTATATCCTTGGGATTTTCCAGGGAGAGGGACCTGGAGTGGAGCTCAAGGCACCTAGAGTCCATAGGACAGAGTACCAGCAGGAGAGAGCTATACAGAGATCCCAGAGATCTGCAGAGGGTCCTCTTTGAGTATTCAGAGTCCCTCTCAGTGCAGGTATCTGAGGGAACTACTCAAGGCCAGGAAAAGAACTATCCAAAAGGCTTAGAGGAACAGTATCCAGCGCTCACACAGGGCTGCGATTACTGCTTATTACCCCCAGTCAAACTGGAGAAGTTCATGATTGACGCAGCACTGGACAGAATACTCAGGAAGATCTTGCCTATAGTAGGAAATAATCAGCCCTAAACTGAGCTCTAGACCTACCTAACAAATCACAAAAGCAAGACTCACAAGCATCAAACGGTTTCCAAGTAACTTAAATGCTTCTCGGTATAAAACTCAGGTAAATGTATAGGAATAAAAATATCCAGCACCCCAAAAGGTAAAATTCACACTGTCTGGCATCCAAAGATTACCAGGCATGCAGAGAGGCAGAAAACAGGACCCACAATGAGGAGACATATCAATCAATTGAAAACAACCCAGAACTAACACAATGTTAGAATTAGTAGAGGAGGACCGTAAGACTCCAACTTTCAGAGATGAAAACTACAATATCTGAGATGAAAATTACATTGGGCTAAAATGACAAAATATCCACACATAACACAGTAAAAACTTTACACCACTATCAAGCATTAACTCAAAATGGATCCTAGACCTAAATGTTAAGTACTAAACCTATCAAATTTATAAAAGAAAACATAGGAAAGACACCTTTGTGACCCTGAGTTAGGCGAAGATTTCTTAGTATGATGTCAAAAAGCACTATCTATAAAAGAATAAATTGAACTTCATCAAAATAAAACAATTTTTGTACTTTAAAAAGCACTGTTAAGAAAATGAAAAACAAGCCATACACTGGGAGAAAACTTTTGCAAAGTAGATATTTGATACAGGACTTATATCCAGAATATAACAAACCACCAAAATTCAACAATTAAGAAAACCAATAAAAAAGGGCTAAAGATTTGAACAGATACTTCATTGAAAAAGACAGAGGGCAGGTAAGCATATGAAAAGATGCTAGACATTTTTAGTTATTATAACAATGCAAATTAAAACCACGAGGAAATGCGTCTACCACCACTGATTAGAATGAGTAAAGCTAAAAAGACTGACCACGACAGGTATCAGTGAGATGTGAAGAAAATGGAATTCTCATACACTGCTAGTGGGAATATAACATAAAGCTTCAGAAAACAGCTTGATAGTTAAGTTAAACATACACCTCCCCATATGACCCAACCATTCTAATCTTGAGTATTTATCCAAGTGAAATAACAGGCTATGTCCGTAGAAAGACTTGTACACAAATGTTCAACGCAGATTTATTAGCAATAGCCAAAAACTATAACCCAAACATCCACCAACGGTGGTAAATACAAATATCTATATATAGAAAATTATTTAGCAACAAAAAGGAACAAACAATTGATACACTGGACAATACAGATGAATCTCAAAATAATTATACCAAGTGAAAGAAGGCAGACAAAAGAGAACATACTGTATGATTCCATTTATATAAAACTTGAGAAAATGCAATGAATCTACACTGACAAAAAAGCACATCAGTAGTTGTGACAGGAAGGTAAGGAGGGGTGAATTCAAAGGGGAACAATGACACATCAAAATTTACGAAGCTATACACTTTAAAAATGTGCAGTATATTGGATTTCAATCATGCCTCAATAACTTTTTTAAAAAAGGAAAAGAAAAAAAAGTAGGCAATGGCATTTACTAAAATCCTGTATATGTTTAGCTCCTACATCCACACTGGCAATGAATGAAAAGTGCTTCCTCTCTTTGGGAAGGGAACAGGTAAAGCAGGTAGCAAGTCAAGTCTCAGCAGTTGCTCCAATTTTAACTCTGGAGATCACTTGTGCCAGGAGTTGGAGCCCTTGAACAGTTAAACCACCTGCCAAGTTAGTGCCATAATTTCCTAGAGAAAGCGTGCCCTGCTGAGAGAAGGCAACTGAGGTTACAGTGCAGATGCGACAGCTGACAGTCTTTAAACTCTAAAGGCCACTCAGGATAAAACATCACAAGCATTGCCTTCTAACTGCAGAATTGACCGATTTCATTCCTGGTCATACAAGCCTATAACTCATGCCTAAGAAACTGCCTGGAATAGCTCCATATTCTTGATTTCAAGTATATAGTCTTGGCTCTCCTGACTGAATGCAGCCCAAGCTCACAGACCTGGCCTGCGTTCTGTGTCCTGGTGGCACTGTGGTGCTGGTACTCAAGAGTACTCTTGGATTTGCTTTACTTGCATGATTTTAAAGAATCAGGACAAGCATGAGGCCTTCATATTTAGACCTTCATCCCTATATGGTAACAAGAATACGAGGGGTAATCACAGAATGGTAGTCTTGTCTTTAAGCGCCTTTAATTACTAATCAGTGAGAAAAAATGTGAAAATGTGCTCCAGTTAAAAGTACAAGACCATGAAAGGAGCCAAAGCTATGGCTGCATACAAAGGCTGTTGATGTCATCTTCGCCTGGGTCTCCTCCCGAACTGAAACCCTTGAAAAGGGAGCAAAGGGTTTAAAAAACAAGACTGTGCAGAGTCTCAGGTCTGTCTACCACACAGCAGCCTGCTCTTTCCTGTTGCTTATCAAGGAATCAGCAGAGGGAGACCTGGCCAGCAGCTCCTGGACAGCAAAGTATCCCCGGACTGTGTTCCTGGTAGTTGGCTCAAGCCACTGAAGCAGTGGTTAAGACTCGAGACCTGGAGATTCACAAGGACCACTGGGATATTATTTCACTAATAACCCAATAGAAATGGAGTCACTTCCAGGGTACTCTGCTTTGGGGAAGGGCAGAGTCCCATATACCTTCTACTGGGTAAGGAAACAGGACTAAAGAAGCACCTCTACAGATTTACGGCTTCACTACTTGTAGTGAAAGCTCATGACTCACAATGCAGTTTATAGTTGCTCATGAATCTTTGCAGGAGTGTTTCCTATAGGCGGCATTTTACAGGGACCAAAATATGAGAAGTTTCAAGATTAAAAAACAGTAACAATGACTAAACTAAACCAAAAATCAAACATAACAAAAAACCAGAATATCCTAAGCCCCAAACCTTCAAAATAAAATAAAGTCCTTGCCATTTATAGTTTGGAGAGGGACAAAGGACTGCTACTTTCAACACGCAGGTGAGTTTCTTAATGACAAAAAGTACAATGAGGCCAGCTGCGGAGGAGGCTCATGCCTGTAATCCCAGTGCTTTGGAAGGTCAAGGCAGGAGAATCACTTGAGGCCAGGAGTTTGAGACTGGCATGAGTTTGCGACCAGCCTGGGCAACACAGCAAGACTCATGTCCCCGATCCTGTTTCTGCAAAAAATTTAAAAAAAAAAAAATTAGCCGGACATGGTCCTAGCTACTTGAGTGGATGAAGTGGGAAGATCGCTAGAGCCCAGACGTTTGAGGTTACAGTGAGCTATGAGTGCGCAAGTGCACTCCGGCCTGGGCAACAGAACAAGACTCTGTCTCTTAAAAAAAAAAAAAAAAAAAAAATGTAATGGTTGAATGGATGAGGTATGGGGGAGCCAGTATTTTTCTGCAGCTTTGCATTTGAAGCCATTCCCAGATGGGTCTACAGCTCCAGGTCTAATGGGTTTAGCTGTTTGCTTTCCCTCTTCTTCTTATTAGATACAGAAGCTCTCTTAACCACCTTTTACTTAGCTGCCTTACTTGGAGACTCATAAAACTCAAAGCCTTCGTACCCCAGCATGGTGAAGAGTACTCCCCTCATGCTTTAGTCTCTAGCTCATGATCACTCCTTCATTCCCACATGAGTTCTAGGTTCACAAAGGGAGGAGTGGTTAGCTGTGTTTGTCCCCAAATCCATTTATGGTGGCTATATTTACTGTGTTAAAGATAATATGATTAAATAGTATGTAAATCAATAAAATGAGTGTGAATACAAACAATGGTTCTAGCTGACTGCTGGGAAAGACTCTAAAGGCAAGTCACTAAAAAACTACTGCTAGTGAATCATATGGGAGACTACATTTAGAGAAAGAAATCTTAAAAATCTGGAGAGGTTTGGTTTTTAAATGTTCTCACAATAGTCTTTGCTCTACTTTAAAAAAGGTCAAATTAGTTTTTGCTAGAACTGTGATGGAAAACTCCACTAGCAGAGCCATACTCAAAGATAAAGACATAGTCCTTTAGCAAATGATTTATGTTAGGGTTTCAAATAAAATGTTTATAGAAGGCATGTCACTTTTATGTTAGCGTACCAACTACCTACTTGTCTCAATCATGATGGGTAAAAAGGGATTCTCCATTTAGATAGGCAAAAGATACAAATTCAAATCTTACATTCTTATTCCATTTCTGGGTCTCTGTGGCTGCACAACCTCCCTGAAGTGGCGTTCTGAGAACTCCTTACGAGTGAAGGGTATGACCAAAGGTCCAAGTGTCTACCCAAAGAGGGAACCAGCTCACTCTCACCATCATTTTCCTGAGATCACAAACAGTGCAAGCACATTTCCCACATATGGTATGGAAACGCTTCTAACCTTTGGCTAAATCCCTTTAGATCCTATAACCAAAAGCGTATTTTCAAAGGCAGGACCCATGATGGGAAGAATATGCAGGATCCAACGGCAATAAAAAGAACAGACCAGAATGCATGCACTGTGGGTGTGTCTCTCCATTTTCCATTTTAATCACAATATAAGTAAGAGGGGCTACTACCACATTATATCGCACGGGGAGGGGGAGAAAGAAATACCACTAGGCTGGGTGCGGTGGCTCACACCTGTAATCCTAGCACTTTGGGAGGCTGAGGCGGGTGGATTGCCTGAGCTCAGGAGTTTGAGACCAGCCTGGGCAACAGGTGAAACCCTGTCTCTACTAAAATACAAAAAATTGGCCGGGCATGGTGGTGTGTGCCTGTAGTCCCAGCTACTTGGGAGGCTGAGGCAGGAGAATTGCTTGAACCTGGGAGGCAGAGGTTGCAGCGAGCCAAGATTGCACCACTGCACTCCAGCCTGGGCGACGGGGCGAGACTCCATCTCCAAAAAAAAAAAGAAAGAAATACCACTTAACAGTAGCTAGCTGGAGGGGGTAGAAATATGCAGTTTCTATAGGATATAACAGTTAAAAGCATGAGTTCTGGACCTCTGTTACAGACTATTACTACAACTCCCTCCCTGGTCTCTCTGCTTCTGCCCTTGCTCTCCTAGTTTAAACCTGACACAGCAGCCAGACCCTACTACCCCTCGGCTAAAAAAACTCCTGTGACTCCCCATCTCAAGAGATAAAGCTCCTAAAATGGCCTACAAGACACTCTAAGAGCTGTCAAGCCTCCGCTCCTACCACCATCCCTCTGACTTCACCTCTGATTACTCTCATACTTCTCCAGTCCCAGAACACTGCTTCCTTATGTTCTACATACACACCAGGGATACCCCCACCCGTGGGCCTTTGCATTTGCTGTTCTCTGTGCCTAAAATCATATTGCTCAAATAGTCACATAGGTTACATCCTTACCTCCTTCCAGTCTTTGCGCAAATGTCACTTTCTCATTGAGGCCTTTGCCAATCTATCTAAAATCGCAACCTTTTCCTATTCCCTCCTTAACACTTACTAGCTTATACACAAGTCTTGCTTATTAATCACATGTATTATGTCTTTTCCACTACACTGTAAGATGAAGGCAGGAACTGTGTCTTCTTCACTCCTAAATTATTGGTAGCCAGGACAGTGTCTTGCACAGAGCAGACATTCATCAAGTACTTACAGAAAAATCAAAGGTACCCTTTTCTCCTCCTGACCTGTGTATATACTTGGAAGATGCTTTCCTCCTGCCTGACTGCACCATACACACCAAAACCAGATGGCACTTCCTCCAAGAAGTTCTAGCCTATAGGTATAGATTGCTTGAGGTACTTTCATTGTAACTGACCATTCCCTACAGGGTAAGCACCTTAAGAGCAACACTGAGGCTTTGCCCAGCTCCCTATATATTCACTGAGTGACTGAGGGAATGCCTGGTCCTAACTGGCCATTCATTCAGTCACTGAATAGCTACTCTATGCCAAGACTGATGGGGAGACCCTGGAGAACAACACTAGTGTGGGTCTGGCCTCCTGGAGCCTGCAGTCTGTTGGGGAAACAGTAGATGTTTAACTACATGGATCCTGACTATGATGGAGGCTAAGAAAATAGATGAGTGCATTGTTGCAGAATTAGAAGCATGCATGTACGCATGCAAAGTGTTACTTAAACTGTGCTATAAAGAACAGAAAAGAGCCTGTCATGCAGTGGGGAGTGGCAGCAGTGTGGTGGCACCTAAGCAAAGGGGCAGAGACCTCCATGTGGGAAAAGGCTTGGAGTATTCGAGGAACGCAGGCCAAAGTAGTTTGAGCTCCTGGGAGAGGAAGAGTAAATAAAACAGGAAGAGACAGTAGCATCTAGGAACTGGTTATTTCTACCTCCCTGACTTTCTGCACTGCTAGAATACACCTGGTCAAAATCAAAGGGGTCCAGGAGAGGGAATGCAGAGACTTGGTTAAGCTTCTTAGCAGGAGAACAAAACAAAAAAACAGAAGAAAAAATAGAAGTAAAAATAAACAAATGTCGCCATGAGCACCAAAGGGACAACTGGACGCTATGTGATTAAGTTATTCATAATAACCTTGGCTTCTTCCATGGGAAATAGCAGGTGACAATATTTTTAGAGAAAATTCCAAGGCAGACAAATGATTTCCAGTTTATGGATACAATAAACCCCTCAGTACTTCATAAAAATCAGTTTAAGCACTAAAAATGTTCTAGTTAAAACATCTGTGAGTAAATAGGTGAATTTATGGTATGTAAATTATATTCAATAAAGCTGTTAGCAAAAAAAAAAAAAAAGGTCATGGACCCCACTGAAAGGAACTAGAGATCTTTGAAAGATGGCTGACAACTGGACCAGAGTAGTGAAACCGAGAAATGGATGAAGGAATGGTGGGAGCTCAAAAAGGTACTGGAGCCAGCTTGAAGGGCTCCTACTGGCCAAATTTAGGATGATATTAGCATCAAAAAGAGTAATGGGTATCACTGATCTTAAGGCCCTGACAAAAATTTTGAGCCCATAGTATAGTAAAAGCAAATAGAGGGGGAAAAAGTCACTTGCCCCCACTGGGAATGGCAACACCCCATCAGTTGACATTCATTTTTCATTTTAAAAACTGGTAATTAAAGGGTGGGAATGGTGGCTCATGTCTGTACTCCCAGCACTTTGGGAGGCTAAGGAGCATGGATCACTTGAGGCCAGGAGTTTGAGACTAGCCTGGGAAACCTGGTGAAACCCTGTCTCTACAAAAACTACAAAAATTAGGACAGGTGGCATGCGCCTGTAGGCCCAACTATTCGGAAGGCCGGATGGGAGGCCTGGATGGGCGTCTGGGAGGTCAAGGCTACAGTGAGCCAAAATCAAGCCACTGCATTCCAGCCTGAGTGACAAAGACACTGTCTCAAAAAATAAAAATTAGTATTTAAAGGGAAAGAATTAGCTTTACCTTATCTTATAGAAGAATAACAGCTAACAAATTTAGAAAGAGTGAAGGAATTTTATAAATAAACACTTTGTGAATGCCAATTACTTCTTCAGGGGAGAATTATCAGACGGTGTAAACACCACTAGGTAAAAGGCTGATGAGCAAGAGACCATCTATGGTTACCTAGGCAACTCCACAAATCACTGGTAATTGCAAAGGGAAAAATGTTCCTTTACAAAAAAGATAAAATTTAGCGTCACAACTAGTGATGTTTCCCATGTGTGCTGAGGATGAAGTACTCACACTAAAAGTTTAAACCGAATGTATTCAGACATTTAAAATATTAAACATCCCATTCAGAAAATCAAGGCAGGGAACAAGTTAAACAATACCATGAGAAAACAGTAAGACAGATGTGGAGTATTCTATAACTAGCCCGCTCTCTTTGAAAAAATCAGGGTTATTAAGAAAAAAACAGTGTAAGGACCCTTCTGGCCTGAGATTAGACATAACAACTGCGATGAGTGAGGCTCAATGGAACTGTGGTTTTAAAAAAGAGCAACACTTTGGAGACAACTGGGTAGTCTCAATAGGCATCTGCTTCACAGCAGGCATCATTCCTCCCATTTCATAGACAGCATGTGGAAGCTGGGAGCTATGGGACAATTTGTTCAAGCTCCCATAGCCTGTTATATGGTAGGGCCAAGATCAGAACACAGCAAAGAACCCACATCCTCTTTGGGGATCACTGTCCACCTGGCACCACTTCTGCCCACTGCCTGAGGTGGCACTCTACACACCTGGGATACAATCAGTGTCCTGTTTCTGCCTTTGTCCCCAAAAGCCCATTGTCCACACAGTAGCCAGAAGGAGAGGGGGCTGTTAAAATCCAAGCCAGCCAATGGCTCCCACGTGAGTTAGAAAAAGGCAACGTTGGCCGGGCGCGGTGGCTCACGCCTATAATCCCAGCACTTTGGGAGGCTGAGGCAGGCAGATCACGAGGTCAGGAGATCGAGAACATCCTGGCTAACACGGTGAAACCCCATCTCTACTAAAAATACAAAAAAAAAAATTAGCTGGGCGTGGTGGCAGGCGCCTGTAACCCCAGCTACTCGGGAGGCAGAGGCAGGAGGATGGCATGAACCTGGGAGGCAGAGCTTGCAGTGAGCTGAGATCGCACCACTGCACTCCAGCCTGGGCAACAAAGCTAGACTCAGTCTCAAAAAAAAAGAAAAAGGCAACATTTTTATAACAACCAACGAGGCTCCACCACCCTCTCATCTCCTGCCACATACCCTCTCATACAATCCATTTCCTGTTCCTCTAACACACCGGTCTTCTTGCTGTTCCTCTAATGCACAGAGCAGGCTCCAGCCTCAGGGTCTTGCACTAGCTCTTCCCTCTTCCTGGGATACTCTTCTAGAGAGCCCCACAGCTCCCTCTCCAACTACCTTTGAGTGAATGTTAAAATGCCACTTTTTCAGAGGCCTTTTTCAATCACCCTCACGAAAAGCAGCCAACTTCCCCTCCCATCCCTCACTCTGCTTTAATCTCTCCACAGTGCTTCTTACCACCTGATGTGCCCCCATGGCCATACTGTCAGTCTCCTCATCATAAGCAAAGCCCCACCAGATCAGGTCTTTGTCTATTTAGTTCACTAGGCACGTCCCTAGAGCCTGGCTTGCTGTTGCTCAAAAAATATGTGCTGTGGGAAGGCAAATGGTCTTGCCGCAGCCCTGCCCCAACAGTTACAGCCTGCGTGCCTCAAGACAGCACGCATCAGGGGAAGCCATCTGAGGCATCTCTGCTGAGCGTGAGCCTCCCTCCAGACAGATCACCAACCAAGAGACACCTAGCAAGGGAGTGGATGGAATAAAGCAGAGGAGAGGGGGGACAAAGCTAAGGAAAAGCAAGGGGCTTGAGGGAGACTGCAGCAAAGTGGCCACACCTGCCCTGCGAGCCTCAGCAGCCCTCTAGTCAACCTCCTAAGGACATGAGGTTGAGGGGCTCTCGGTTTGTCTCAGTTAGAAGCCGGGAGGCTACACCTGACTTAAACCTGATCCGAAGGACAAAAATCCCAGTTACAGTTACTTTTTAAGAAGAAAAAAGAAAACGTTCCTTCAATCCCCTTGAGTTTGCTCTCACAATGGCAGGCACACGGCCTGCTGAAGTAAGTAAAAGAAGTCTAAACCTAGCTGTGCGCCAGGACAAGCTCAACAGTAAAGATGACAAAGCTACTGGAGGCAGCAGGGAGGGGCCGTGAGAATTCACTGGCTCCTAAAGGCACTTACTTGGCAGGTTACCTTTCCACCACCTCCCTCCCACCTCAATGCCTGTCATGCTCCTAGGAGATGCTTAGCTGGTGATAGTGAACTTTGTATTTTCCCTCTGGTACCACAGAGGTTGTGCACGCCTTCCTGAGGCCTTGCTCATGCTGTGCTCTGCTAGGTCACGGAAGTCACCAGAGGGACCCTTGAGAGTGGCATCAAGGTGACTGACAGCCATTAGTGGCATTTAAAGCATCCATGTGGTAAAGGTCAGTCTGTGCTTTGCACACCTGTGATGGCTAAGGGGGGATTCTGGCCACCTTACTTCCATCCCTCTTTCTCTGGACCCATGCCCAAATCAGCAGTAGTGGACACCTGGCAAGAGCTGACCGGATCAAGAGTGTTCACCTTACTCAAACTCTCCTTCTCAGGAAAAGTAACAATCAGAATTACAGCCAAGAAATCTGAGCCAGATACTCAAAAGAAGACAGGGAAGCTGGGCATGGGGAGGGGTGAGGCGTGAGCATGCAGGGGACTTCCACCACCCACAGGTTGGGAGAAGCAGAAAAACACAAATCTCTTAACAGGAGACTATTGAGGCAGTCAGGCAGCAAACAAAACAACAAGCAAACAACGCCAAAAAACAGAGATGAGAACTAGGTGCATCACGATTCTTTCTTTTATCTTCTTGGGGCCCAGTGGGCTTCTGCCTTTGAAAACCCCTAAAACGTTTATGATAATCTCCACCTTCTGATCATGTTCCCCCAGGATGGATTCTGTTCCCAGTGACTTAAAAGCCTTAACTGCTACAGATGAGATCTCACAGTGCCTACCTACTCCTCTCACGCCCCCACAGGTCTCAAACAGGTTATTCCTGGGAGGCTGGTGACAAAGACCCACGGGAACAAAGCCTCCAGCCTGCTCAAAAACAGTCTATTCTGTGAGCATGAGGCAGAGCTGGCTTCTCACTAAGGCGTCTTTATAGGGCTTATCAAAACGACACAAAAAAGAAAGCTTTTGTCCTAATGCACGCCAGGGTCCTGCTGCTGTTCTGGGAACATGTGGGTGGGTGCCACCCGCGAGGAAAACACAGACTTCAAGAGGCACTGGAAACCCTGATGGTGTTCTGGGTCTCATGACCATCTGTTCTCATAGGAAAAGGCTCCAGACATGCTGTGTGGTGATATTTCACCAAGAGGCATGGTGAAGTGCGGCACTGCCTACACGCTGGGGTCCAGTCCCGTTGGCAGCACCAGAACATGGGTGAGCATGAGGGGCAGACGTGGGAGTGGGTCACATGCTGCCAAGCACCCTAGTGTGGCTATGTACAAGCTAGGGTGGGGAGGGGTGCGGCAGAAGGCAGCTCCTCACGGCTGGAGTCCCAGTCTTTGCCCCAGGTGGCTGTGGAACTGAATGAACTGCCCACTCACCCCAGCACTGTAAATGGTTATTCTTCTCATCCTTCGGATCAAAAATCACCAAATGGATGCACTTTCATCTACCAGACCTCCCAGGCGCAGGTGCTGACCGTGGCCTACAAGGACAGCTATCTAAAACATCAAAAGCACTTTTCAGATTCTTTCACAGACATGAGACTGCTCCCCACAAAGATGGGTTTCAGTAACTCCTCCTTTGGCAGCATTTTTAAAGTGCTAGTCCTTAACTTCTACCTCCTGCCCCCACTTCTACCCATGGAGAAGGGCCACAGAAATAAAAGGGCATGGGAGGAGGGATGTTGGCTGCCTTTTCCTCTTTCCCGGGAAAGTCATTTCCCTGAATAGAGGGATCCCTCCATGTTTCCATGATTTGGAAGGGAAAGGTGGAGTTTATTCGCGAGCAACTTGGCCAAAACTGCCCACAGCCTACTAACTCAGGAGGAGGAAGAGGAGAAGAGGGAGTGGGAAAACAGGAGGAGGAGGAGGAACAGAGGAAAGGGTGGGAAGGTTGAGAAAGGGGAAGGAGGAGGGGGAGGGAAGGTTATTCGTATCAACTGTGGCTACGCCAATCACTCCCACCCTTGCAGGACCAACAGCCCACAGACACGGAGTCTCCGCCAACTCAGCTCTCGCCCTCCCCCCGTCCATACAAACCAGGACGACCTTGTAAGGGCAAGGAGTAAAAGACGGTCCCAAGGCACACGACTCTGATGTTTGAATTCTGGCTGGGGAGGAGGAGGTGTCTAAAATTTCCTTTGGCTTATATTATCACTGTTTATTAGCCTTCAGATTCTTTATCTTTAAAATGGAGATGAGAAAAGTCTCTACTTTTAGAAGAGCTGAGGGACTAAATTACACATGCAGCTTTCGGTCAGCCTGAGCCATCGCTACCACTAAGCCTTGGGTTTGTAAGTGGCTCAAAAGTAAAAAGACGGAAAAAGGCCATGCAGCTCTACTTCTCCGAAGGCCAGGAAGAGCCAAAGTAATGACTTAGGAAGTGGGATGTTTCCCCACCCGCGACAAAGGGCCGAATTCCGAGTTCCCCGGAGGAAGCAGCAGCTCTGCAGACTCGGAATTACCTCGTCCTTATCTCCAGTGAAGGGAGGGATGGAAGTGGGGGCAGGGGCACAGAAATGGTACAAATCCTTCCTAATGGTCCCAGGCCAGAGCTCTGACCATTCCTGAAAGTGTGACCTTGGAAAAGTGACTTCGTCTCGCCAAGCCTCAGTTTCCTCATCTGTGCAGTGGGCATAAGGGCAGCATCTAAGGTGCAGAAATGCTTCTGATGGGCTAGATAACGCCTAGCCCGCAGCCAACGCTCACAACAGCCGATTCAGACCCGCCCGGGTTCCGCAAGCCCGAGGCTGCCCGAGCCACCGCCCAGGCCTCAGCCTCAGGCCATGCGGGCCTCGCAGCCGCCACGCCCCGGGCCCCCAGGCCTTGGCGGCCAGCCGCACCCGGGCTGGGGACTGTGGCCCAGGCCCCTACCCCGCCTGGCCCCCGACTCACCGGTGTAGTGCACCACGCAGGTCTGGCCGCGCTTCGGGAAGGTGCGCCCTGAGGAGACAGAGACGGGCACGGTGAGCGGATGCGCGCGGCGGCGGTACTCCGGTCCGCCGCGCGCCACTACTCACCGTCTCCTGGGGAGATGGTTTCCACCTGCACTCCCATGGCGGCGGCGGACGCTCAGCGGGCGGGCAGCGCGACGGGCAGCGTGGACCGACAGCGACCTGGCGGCGGTTCCACGGCTCTGCCTAGTCCCTCGGCTCGTCGCCTGCGCACGCGCACGCCCCCTCACGCCCAGCCCTGCGTGCGCGCCCCACACGACGCGCACGTCCCGGAAACCCAGGCCTCCGGAAGACGGACCGGAAGCCCGGAAGCCCCGAGGCCTCCGGAAGCCCCGAGGCCTCCGGATGCAGCTGTGTTTGCCAGGTGACTGCTTCGTTCTCCCGCCCTTCCTCTGTGCTTGCAGCGGGTTAAGCATCTCCCTGCCCAAAGAATGGGAGTAATAATAGGGGGTCCGCCAGTCACTGACTGGGTGACTGTCATCAAGTTTCCACTTCTAAGCACACAGTTACTCATCCTGGGAAGAGCATGGTTCTGAGAAGACAGCGCACAGTTGGTACCATGTTAGCATTTTATAAGTGGTTCAAGGTTCTGAGTTCTGCTTTTCTTCACTGGAGGAGGAGTTGTCCAAATTCATTCATTCACTCACCCATAGCTTACATGCATACATTCTTATTGAGCATGTGAAAATTGATAATACGAATTGGATCACTCTTGTTATGCCCAACGGAATCAAAATCCAGTGGCCAGGGGAAAAGCAGTGGAGACACACAGCACCTGCTCCAAGAATTAATATTTCCACTAACTCTGCTGCTGAAATGACCTGCTGTCTCACTAAGACCAGATTGAGCTAGTAACTGCTGAAACAACCTGCCATAACCTAATACTAGTTTTACTTACCACAGTCAGTCACCAATCAGAGCTTGCCAGCTCCCTGAAACTTTACTAGTGCCAATGTGCTTTCTTTCAAAACAATACATTTCCCTTTCTTATAAAACTCCCAGCCTTCTTTGGACATACCAAAGACCACCAGATCTGTGTGTATGCTCCAAGTTGCAATTCCTGCTTCCCCAAATAAAACATTACATTTAGAGATTCATTTCCATATTTTATTTTGACTTTGACAAGCACCTTCTATATATCATGTACTGTCCTAGGTGCTGAAGGAGTCAGACCTAGTCCCTGACCTCACAGAATCTACGTATGAGGTGAGAGAGATAATCAAATAACCTGTTTAAGTAAAAAAAAGATATGGAATAAATGTAAAGTTTCAAATCTATAATATTATGAGATAGTAATACATGCTGTGAGGGGCATGTTAATATAACAGAGATGCCTGATTTAGTCTGTAATGTGGTCAGATATTTCCCTGAGTTAGCCAGGTTTAGCCAAGGTTAGAAGGCCAATTGTGTGTATGTGTTGGGGTAAGAGGAGGCAGAAGGAGCAGTACCTGCAGAGGCACTGTAACCCAAGAGTACACTGTGATACGGTCTAGGACATAAGGAGGCACATGTGACTAATCTTTCTCTGATCTCTGTGTGTATACTTCTGTATTAGTCCAGTCTCACACTGCTATAAAGAATACCTGAGGCTGGGCACGGTGGCTCATGCCTGTAATCCCAGCACCTTGGGAAGCTGAGGCGGGCAGATCAGTTGAGGCCAGGCATCCAAGACCAGCCTGGCCAACATGGTGAAATTCAGTTTCTACTAAAAATACAAAAAAATTAGCCAGGCATGGTGGCACATGCTTGTAATCCCAGCCACTTGGGAGACTGAGGCATAAGAATTGCTTAAACCCAGGAGGCGGAGGTTGTAGTGAACCAATATTGCACCCCTGCACCCCAACCTAGGTGACAGAGTGAAAACCTGTCAAAAAAAAAAAAAAAAAACCTGAGACTGGGTAATTTATGGAGGAAAGAGGTTTAATTGACTCACAGTTCTGCATG
>NW_012115366.1:3402497-3441489 GCF_000951035.1 Colobus angolensis palliatus | reverse complement strand
GTGTGTGCTCCTATATTAGTCCAGTCTCACACTGCTATAAAGGACTGCACGAGGCTGGGTAATTTACAAAGGAAAGAGGTTTAATTGACTCACAGTTCTGCATGTCTGGGAAGCCTCAGGCAACTTACAATCATGGCAGAAGGGGAAGCAGGCATATCTTACATAGTAGCAGGCAAGAGAGAGAGTATGTGAAGAGGAACTGTCAAACACCAATAAAACCATCAGTTCTCATGAGAACGCACTCACTATCATGAGAACAGCATGGGAGAAACCACCCTGTAGTGTTTTAAACATGACTTCACAGTTTTTCGACATGCTTACCCTCATCTATGCCCCCTTTCCTAAAATCTCAGTGAGCTTGTGACTGCTCTGGAAATTTTAATAGTGTAAGAATACAGGCTGTAACAGAACCAAATTAACTGTGGCTGAGAAGAGACTGAAGTTGCTGTCTCTTTCATGTAACAGTTCAGAGGCAGATGGTTCAGTGCAGGTAGGACTTCACAGGCTGCCCAGGGACTCATCCTTCTTCTACTTGTGGATCCCCATCCTTAGAATCCTACCCTCATAGGCATGGTCCAGATTGGCTCTCCAATATATTTTCATCTCAACTAGTGGCAAGGGGGAAAGGAGGAATGTGAGGGTACATTCCCATTTCCTTTAAGGGCATGACTTAGAATTGCACACATCTCTTCCCCTCATACTTCACATTGACTATAACAGTTATATGGTCAAATTTAGCTGCATGGGAGGCTAGGAAATATAGTCTTCATTCTGGATGTAAACACACCCAACTAAAATCAGATGTTCTGTGCTCATAGAATGGAAGACTGGATATTGAAAGATGAAATTAAAAAAAGGGCCCAGCAGTTGCCAGGACACTGCTTCATACCACCTAGAGAAAATCAGATTGCAGAGAGAATAAATGATGGAGAATGAGAGCAACCAGGGGCAAGAGAGTTCCTAGATTCAGTTTTCCCTGAAGCCTAGCAGGATAAGGCTTGCCTCACATTCATCCTGTGGTCTCTCTCATGGCTCTGAATTGGGTATCGGTTCAAAACGTAGACCTGCCTTTTGAGACAGTGGCCATCCCAATCCATGTATATAAGCTTTGTTTATATACATGGGGCTCCCCAAGAACCTCACATTTGCACCACTACTTCCTCAGTGCTTTGAGAAAACACAGGAAAGCATGTAGCTATCAGTTCAGTTCAACCACCAGACCTGAGATGAATTGGACCTGAGGACAAGGGGCACTTATTAATCATTTACCTGATTTTTTAAAATAACTGGGAGAGTTCCTTTCTAAATTAGTTTAGATTCTGTTTATATATAGCCTAGTTATTAATTAACAACTCTGTTAAGTATTTAAGTTCTTTGGGATCACCCTTTAGCAAACCAGAACTAAAAACAGAAAGTGAATGACTCTAAGAGGTGGAACTGGGAGAAAGAGCAGGAGATTCTGACTTTCATTTAATATCATTCTGAACTGATTAAATTTATTTTTACTCTCTTTGTGTAACAGGAGACAGGGAATCATTTCAGTCTGAAGTCATAAGCATCCCTGAAGACAAGGGGAAGTGACTCCTTCCCTGAAGCTCTAAAACCTGAAAAATGGGGGTTGGATTTCCTTGCATTTATCCTGTTTGTGGTTTACTCAGCTTCCTGAGTATATAGGTGTATGCCTTTCACCACATTTGGGAAGTTTTCAGCCATTATTTCTTGAGATATTTTCTTCTGCTCCATTCTGTTTCTCCTGTTTTTCTCAGATCCTGATAACACAAACATGAGATATTTTGGAATTGTCTCCACAGGTGCCTGAAGTTCTGTTCAGTTTCCCCCAGTCCTTTTTCTCTGTTATTCAGATGGGATAATTTCTATTTTTCTATCTTCAAGATCACTGGCGTGTTTCCCTGCAATCTCCATTCTGCTATTGTACCCATCTGTTGGGAGCTGAAAAGGCCAAAGGGATCTTGACCAACTCAGCATTCCACTGGAGGCTATATGATCAAATAGCCAACTGTTTATCATGAATGCAGGATGTGGGCAAACTCACAACTGCGCCTGCCACCAGGAGGTTTGCTGAGGGCAATCACCCCCTGGCACTGTGCTCATTGAGGTTATCTACTGGGACATCTAGAGCCTATTGTTTGAAGACTGCAGTCTTGCAAGCCTGCTGTAAATCAAACTGCTAACCGACAATCACCCCCCACTTCTCGCTGTCTCTTTTGCCTAATAAATGCAACGGGCTCTAAAGCTCAGGCCCCTTGTTTACTAGAAGCAAGGAGCCCCCTGACCCCTTCTTTCAAATATACTCTCTTGTCTTTGTCTTTTATTCCCATGTTTGCCCCCTTTGTTCAGTCCCGTAAGGTCTATGCAGGTGACAAATTGCGACCCAGAACAGGGACTCCAAGGATGTCAGATAAGTGGCATCCGAACACAGATACTTTGAGGATGTGAACAAAGAAGGTCTGCTGGAGCAGAGGAACTGAAATTGACAAGACGAATGGGGACCCCAGGATGAGTCTGCCAGCGGCGGATATAAGGTCAGTGCCCTAAAGAGGTACTGGGAATGATATCAGGTCGGTGCTCTAAATAAGTACTGGGAATGGGAAGTTTTCTGAATCAGGGTAATATGAAGCAGAATTTATCTATTGAAGAAAAACATTATGTGCAGTTGCTTCAAGTTCTGTTGAGACAGTCTGGAGCTCAGGTTAATTTGCAGGCACTAACTAACCTCCTGCAGAAGCCACAAAATGTTATTACACATAACCCGTGCTTTCCACAGGCAGGCACTCTTGACATGGACAATTGGGATAGACCAGGAGAAGGATTAAAACAGGCTCATCGAAAAGGTCTTCAAGTTGATTCTTCTGTTTTCTCCACTTGGAGTCTAATTTGTACTGTTCTTCCACCATTATCTCCTTATTATTCTGCTGGACAGCAGGCTGAATCTAAAAATCTGAAAGAATCTGTTGTCCCACCCACAGCTCCAGTTGAAAATAAAAAACAGGAGAGGGAGGATAAAAATTGGCCTATACCGCCCCCTCCAGTTGCAGAAATGTCTGTACCGCCTCCTTTGGTAGCAGAAATAGAGACCCCAATACAAAGAATTTTATGCTCTGCTGCCATAGCTGGAGAGCCCCAAGGACCTCGCACTTTTCCTATTTCTGTAAGGCTTGATCCAAATAATCCACAGCAGTTTATTCATGAACACACCCCACTAGAGTTTAAGTTGTTGAAGGAATTAAAAATGAGTGTAGTTAATTGTGAATGGGGTATAGAGCCCATTCACTTTAGGATTGCCAGAATCTGCATTTGGTGGTATGTGTCTTCTACCCTTTGGTGTAAAACAGTTGGCTCAAACTTGCTTGTCTACTAGTGCATATCTGACCTGGAATTTAAATTGGCAAGAACTGTGTGCAGACCAGGCTAGATAGAACCATGTTGCTGGACACGGAGACGTTACAGAGGATATGCTATTGGGTAATGGCCCTTACTCAGACCTGGAACGTCAAACGGCACTCCCAGACGCTGCTTATCAGCGGAGTGCACAGGCTGGGCCACGATTCCTGAAGAGGGAGTCCCAGTACAATCCTTTCTACATATCATGCAAGGGTCACAGGAACCCTATGCGCAATTTCTTGCAAGATTACAAGAGGCAGTGAAGCGTCAAATTCCTCATGCCATTGCCACAGAAATGCTAACCTTAACTTTAGCTTTTGAGAATGCAAATGCACATTGTAAACGTGCACTGGCACCTGTGAAGTGTACAGAAAACTTGGGAAATTTTCTCAGAGCTTGTCAGGATGTAGGAACCGAACTTCATCGCTCTTCAATGTTAGCACAAGCAATGGCTAATCTAGTAGTTGGCAAATCTAAAAGGAGCCAAGGATTAAGCCCTAAAGTAGGAAAATGTTATAATTGTGGAAAAACTGGACATTTTAAAAAGGAATGCTGCCAGATCTCAGGACAGAAAGGATCTTATAGTGCAGTCCCCCCCCATAGTGGAAAAAATGCCAGGACTCTGTCCTCGCTGTAACAAAGGAAATCACTGGGCTAATCAGTGCCGCTCAAGATTTCATCAGAATGGCAACCCCCACTGTCGGGAAATGAGACGGGGTCCTGGACCTGGGTCCCTCAAACAATGAGGGCATTCCCAGTTCGGACCACAACCCCATTTCAGGGGTGGGTCCCAAGAAAAACATTGATTCCCTCACTCCAGGGACACCAGGAAGTGCAGGATTAAATCTCCCAGTTAGAGAACAGGTAATGTTAGCTGGTGGAGACAAATCTATCAAAATTCCCACTGGCATGTGGAGACCTTTACCAGACAGATACATGGGACTAATTTTAGGCACAAGCCACCTTAACTTGCAAAGCATCACTGTAGTCCCAGGAGTTGTTGACTCCGATTATGAAGGAGAAATTCAAGTAGTTTTAATGTCACAAGATCTTCGGGTTTTTGAACTGGGAGAATATATAGTGCAATTATTGCTTATTCACAGGAAATTATACCCTTCTCCACGAAAGGAGAAACAAGGAAATAAAGGGTTTGGGAGCACAACTACATGAGAAATCTATTTATCACAACCTATAGCCTCTAATAGACCCACCTGTGTAGTGCAAATTAAAGGAAAGAAATTTTATGGGCTTATGGACACTGGAGCGGATGTGTCAGTAATATCCAGTAAGGACTGGCCCCCAGCATGGCCTCTCTGACTAACCTCCACATCCCTAGTGGGAATAGGAGCAGCTAAAAGTGTTCAACAGAGTGCTGAGATTTTTATCTTGTCTTGGTCCGGATGGACAATCGTGTACTTTTCAGCCTTACATCGAAAATATAGCTATCAAGTTATGGGATCGAGACTTACTTATAGCATGGCATATGAGACTTACAAATGAAAACTTTGATAACCCACAATTTAAAATGTTGAAGGATATGGGATATCAGAGTGGGAAAGGTTTAGGGAAATTCCTACAAGGGAACCCTAACCCGAGATCAGTAACTGGAAAGACAGGTTAAACCCTGCAGGGAGATTCTTCATTAAATTCCCCACGGCAATTAACCAAAGAGGCAGAAGTTGAGCTCAGCAACGGCATGCCTCCCGGCTACAGCTGCAGAAACCTTTGCTTTCATCATCCCTCAGACAAAATGTTGCAGTTTTATAAAGTCCATTCTTTCATTCTTCCTGTGATTACTCATCACAAGCTTCTTCCAGGTGGCCAGACTTATTTTACTGATGGCTCTTCCAAAGGTAGTGCAGCTATTTATGGACCTAAACATGCTCAAACAATAATGACCTCTGGGGTTTCAGCTCAACACTCAGAGTTGATCACAGTCATTTAGGTTTTACAGCTCACAGCTGCAGATCCTATCAACATTGTCTTTGATTCAGCTTATGTTGAAACTGCTACAATTAAAAGTACACTGGACCCAGAACTGCTTAATTTGTTTCACTTATTCTCATATGCTGCAAGCTACATGCCAAACCCGTGAGACCGCTGGTCATGTACAGCCACATTGTCTGTCATCATTTGCTCATATGGGGATTCCTAAACAATTAAAAACTGACAATGGACCCGCTTATACTAGTCGTGCTTTTCAAAATTTGGTCTACCTTTGGGCTATAACCCATAAGGAATTCCTTACAACCCTCCAGGACAAGGCATTATAGAGCGGGCACATCACACATTACAGTGTATGTTGAATAAACAAAAAGGGGGAGTAGGAGACCAGTTAACAAAATTACATTTAGCTTTATTTACTTTAAGTTTTTTGACTCCTGGTATGGATGGTAAGACTCCAGCAGAAAGACATTGACAAGTGTTAGAGGAAAAGAGGAAAGTTTAGCCAAAAGTGTTATAGAAATCCCCAGAAGAAGGACGATGGAAAGGTCCGGTGGATTTACTGAGATGGGGAAGAGGGTATGCTTGTGTTTTTACAGGAGGTGGACAAACCGTGTGGGTGCCCTCGAGGTGTGTGTGGCCATGGAACGGGAGACTGGAGGAACCCAGGGTGGCCAACCATGCGCCCAGTCTCTCCGGTACAGGCCATGAGCCAGCTGAGCCTGACTGCGAAGATGGAGAGAAGGCCGACTGGAGTCACAACACAGTCTTAATGTTACATTTGTAGAGAATATCATCACTCAATTTATGGTTTGCGTTTTTAATCCTTATGTGTTTCTGGCACCTAAGAAGGACCAGCTCCAGGTAAACAATACCCAATTGACCTGTAAATCTTGTCAGTTATATCACTGCATTAATCATAGCACATTACAAACACATAATACCCCTGCTTTGATAATTTTGGGTTGCATCCCTGGACGATGGATTCCTGTTAATCTGTCCGAGCCTTGGGCTGCCACCCCTGCTTTACACTTCGTGAAACATCTTCTAACTCAACTTACTCATCGTGTCTGTGGAGCCTCAGGCATGATAATTTTTGCTGTTGTTTCCTTAGTCACACTAATAACTTCTGTTGTGATGTCCTCTGTAGCTTTGCGTAGTTCTGTTCAAATGACTCAGTACATGGAGAACTGGACACAGCCAACCAAGTACAGCCAACCAAGCATGGCTACTTCAGAATAAAATTAACACTGAGTTACAAACTGAAGTGACAATGTTGAAATCCCCATGGTTAGGGGAACAAGCACAAAGTTTACAATTGCAACAGGAGTTGTGCTGTCATTTTAATCACACTCATATTTGTGTAACCAACTTAGAATATAAGCAAAGTGAGTATCCCTGGTACCTTGTGAAAGCCCATTTGCAGGGAGCTTTCACATCCAACATCACCTTTGATATTGGTGAATTACAAAGCAAAATTATTGATTTAAATAAGCAAACTCAAGAGTTTCAGCCTTCTTTAGAAGCCTGGACAGAATTCCAGCAAGGCCTGGAGAGCCTCAGCCCTTGGGCCTATCTAAAGCAGCACATTTACATCTTATATATAGTTCTTGGAATAACGTTGTTTTGTCTCTGTTTTCTGTTCATAGTCTGTAAAATCAGATGGACTGCCAATTGGAAAATGAGAGCTGCCCAGCCTGGCCTTACATTCTTTCAATTAGTTCATAAACAGAAAGGGGAAATGCTGGGAGCTGAAAAGGCCAAAGGGATCATGACCAACTCAGCATTCCACTGGAGGCTATATGATCAAACAGCAAACTGTTTATCTTGAATGCAGGATGTGGGCAAACTCACAACTGCACCTGCTGCCAGGAGGTTTGCTAAGGGCAATCACTCCCTGGTGCCATGCTCATTGAGGTTATCTACTGGGACATCTAGAGCCTATCATTTGAAGAGTGCAGTCTTTCAAGCCTGCTGTAAATCAAACTGCCAACCAACAATCACCATCCCCCCTTCTCACTATCTCTTTTGCCCAATAAATGCAAAAGGCTTTAAAGCTCAGGGCCTTTGTTCACTAGAAGCAAGAAGCCCCCTGACCCCTTCTTTCAAATATACTCTTTGTCTTTTATTCCCATGTTTGCCCCCTTCGTTCAGTCCCCAAGGTCCATGCAGGTTACACGCCCATCCAGGAATTTGTTGTTGTTGTTCTCATTTTATTTTTTAGTTCTAACATTTCCACTGTGTTCTTCCTTATACGTTCTATTTTACTTGCTTAAACTTTCCATCTTGGCTGAGTGCGGTGGCTCACACCTGTAATCCCTGCACTTTGGGAGGATGAGGCAGGCAGATTGCTTGAGGCCAAGAGTTTGAGACCAGCCTGGCCAACATGGTGAAACCCCATCTCTACTAAAAAATACAAAAATTATCTGGGTGTGGTGGCACTTTCCTGTAATCCCAGCTACTCAGGAGGCTGAGGCAGGAGAATTGCTTGAACCTGGGAGGTGGAGGTCACAGTGAGCCAAGATCTTGCCACTGCACTGGGCGACAGAGCAAGACACTGTCTCAAAAAATAAATACATAAAAATGAAAAATGAATTTTCTATCATTTTATTTATTTCCAGATTATTTCTACACAGTGCAGAGGCACTGTGACCCGAGAGAACACTGTGACATGGTCTAGGACACAGGGAGGCAGATGTGACAAATCTTTCTCTGGTCTGTGTGTGTGTGCTCCTATATTAGTCCATTCTCACACTGCTCTAAAGAATACCGAGGCTGGGCACGATGGCTCATGCCTGTAATCCCAGCACTTTGGGAGGCTGAGGTGGATGGATCACTTGAAGCCAGGAGTTCAAGACCAGCCTGGCCAACATGGTGAAACCTGTTTCACAAGAGAGTTCCTGGATTCAATTTTCCCTGAATCCAGGGAAAGTTTTCAGCCATTATTTCTTCAGATATTGTTTGAACATTTTAAAATTTTTACTTGTTAAAAAATTTGTGTAATAGCCACATTAAAGACTTTGCCAGACAACTCCAAGAGCTGTGTCATTTCAGCATTAACATCTGTTGATTGTCTTTTCCTGTGTGAGCTGAGATTTTAATGTTTTTTTCACAAGTCAAGTAATTTTGGACTATATCATAGACATTTTGAATTTCATAATATTCTGAACCTTTTTAAAAAATCCTATCGAGAATGTTGGTGTTTTTGTTTTAACAGACAATTGACCATATTGGACTTAGGCTGTGAGCTCCAACCAGCCTTCTGTGGGTAGTGATTTCAGTGTCACTTCTGTTTTCAAAGGTTTTCCACTGTCATTTGGACCGTTCTTATGTGTGTACCACTCAGTGGTCTATCTAGGACCTGGGCAGTGATATATCCTTTAGTTAAGTTCTGAAAGTCTGTGTGAGTTGTTTAGTATTTAATTCACACATGCAAAACAGAGGGATGAGCCCAGAAGTTCATAGCAACTTTATTCGGTTACTTTCCCGAGCTCTTCCCTCTCTTCTTAATATATATATATATATTTTTTTTAATTCTGGGAGGCTCCTCTTTTTGGTTCTCTAATCAGAAGTATGAGGCCTATTTATCCTTTTAGGCCAGCCACTTCCTATGTCTATACCTGTGTTTGGGACCAAGCAGTGAGTGAACACAGAAAGAAAAAGCAAGAGAAGTCTGTCCTACCCTCTTAGGACAATAGCTCCTCTGATTGTAGAGGAAGGTTCTTATCTGTCAGTTTTAGGCTTCGTAGGCCATCATTGCTGTTGCTGCCACCATCACAAGGACTTCCTGGGGGACAGGGTACAAGTGAATTGAAAAAAGAAAAATAAAGGGAAATGTCCTTCATTCTGGGCATTTGGAGGCCTTTTTCTGCTCCTTAAACCAGAGTTAGAGGACTTTTCCTGGAGATTTTTTGTCTGCGCTGGTATACATTTCCAGGTTTCAAGCTCCACTGAGTCCAGCCTGGGAAATATTGGAGGAAAAAAGTAGTAAACTAACTGCTGGCCTCATGGTGCTTCACATTCTTGTTTTATCCCTGAATCCATCTGTTACTATTAATTTTTCAAAGTTCTTAAATAGTAACTCCTTGCATTTTGTCCAGGTTTTATAGCTGCATTCACTGGGAGAAGTGGGGCACAGTGCACTTACTCCATCTCACCTGAACCAAGCTCTGTTCTCTTTAATTTTTAAAAAAGAACTCTTTCCAGAGACAAAGAGACACAATGATAAAACAAGTTAAAATGTTAATAGTTGGGGAGTCTAAGTGGTGGCTAAAATGGGAAGTCTTCATACTATGTTTTGGAGCATTTTTTGTAAGACTGAAGTTATTTGAAAAAAAAATTTTAACTATGGGAGAACAAATATGGATGTATAGAAACCCCTCATAAGAATAATAAAAAATAAAACAACAAAATAGCTTTTTTTTCTTTTACTTTTTTTTTTTTTTTTTTTTTTGAGACGGAGTCTTGCTCTGCCACCAGGCTGGAGTGCGGTGGTGCAATCTCGGCTCACTGAAACCGCTACTTCCCGGGTTCAAGCAATTCTCCTGCCTCAGCCTCCCGAGTAGCTGGGACTACAGGCACGTGCCACCACGCCCAGGTAATTTTTGTATTTTTAGTAGAGATGGGGTTTCACCATGTTGGTCAGGCTGGTCTCGATCTTGTGACCTCATGATCTGCCTGCCTCAGCCTCCCAAAGTGCTGGGATTACAGGCATGAGCCACCGCGCCCGGCCCCAGTAGCTTTTCATTTAAAACAATCTCTCTGTTGGGGTGAGCATTAAAGCAACTCAAGCTGTTGCTTGCCTCCCAACCCTGCTTCCCAAGATGGCATCTGGGGATAGGTGAAGGCTTCAGATCCTCTTGGAGTTGGGGGTGAGGGTGCTGCCTGGGCTGCTCATGTGTGGACCAGGAAGAGGTGGTCATTCTGATATTCCTAAGGACATCTGTGGCAAAAGATGATTCTGGTTATCTATTGTTTCGAAAAACAACAGCAATCAGTTTGCTCATAGGTTTTCAATTTGAGCAGGCTTGGTGGGTAAGTCTAGTCTGTATGTCGCCCGGATGGCTGAAAGGCTGAGGGTGACTTGACAGCTGGAGGCTGAAATCATCTGAATGTTCACTCACTCACATGTGAGGACTTGTTGCTGGGATCTCAGCTGGGTCTATCAGTTAATGGCTTAGTAAGTTCCTGCTGCTATAACAAAACACTTTAGACTGGGTGGCTTAAACAACACACATTTATTTCTCACAGTTCTGGAGGCTGGGAAGTCCAAGATTAAGGTGCTGGCAGATTTCAGTTCTTGGAGAAGGCTCTCTTCCTGGCTTGTGGACAGTTGCCTTCTCATGGTAGCCTCACATGGTGGAGAGAGAAAGCTCTGGTGTCTCTTCATCTTCTTATGTGGGCATTAAACCCATCATGGGGACTTCACCCTCATGACCTCATCTAAACCTAATTACTTCCAAGGCCCCATCCCCTAATACCATCACATTGAGAGTTAGAGCTTCAACATACAAATTTGGGGGGTGGGGTGGGAGAGTACATGGACATTAGGTCTATAACAACCAGAATACCTATCTGTGGCTTCTCAATGTGGCTGTTTGGCTTCCTTACAGCATGGTGGCTGGGTTCCAGTAGGGAGTGTCCCAAGAGAAACAAATGGAAGCTATATCACATTTCAATGACCTCATCTTGGAAGTCATATAGCATCACTTCTTTCACAGTCAATCACTCTTCCCCTCCTCCTGGATTAAAGGAAAGGGAATTTAGATCCCATTTTTTAATGGCAGAAGTGTCCGTTGCATCATTAAGAGGAGCATGTGAAATGTGAGATCTTGTCATGGCCATTTCTGGAACATGCAATTTGCCAGAAAGAGCACAGTGATTATTAAAACACTAAAATACCTCCCAATCAGTTACTACATAGCAGAGCCCCGAGCCCCTCAATCTCATTGCCCTTCTCCCTACTCTCCCCTGGGACACCCCTTTCTCAGGCCTCCCCAGGATCTATTGTCTGAAGAGTTGATAACCTGGCATAGTCAGGACCTCTGGGAACTTGCTCCAGGCTAGGGCCAAAGTCCTGTGATAGGAACTGCCTTGCTAGCTGCTAAATCTTTTGAGTATCACCTCTGGCAGTGAGGCATCCTCATTGGCAGTCTCCCCAGCCTGACCTAGGAGTCTGGGGGCCTTGCTTGCTTCACCTAAGATGTGGGCCTTTACCTTCTATTGTGACTTCCCTTCCCTGGTGCTTTTGACCTTCCCTTTATCCTATATAACCCTACCGTCTCCAGGATTTGTACCATCAGTGGGAAGCCAGGACACACAGACTTCTACCTACTTTGCCCTGTCCCTTTGTTACTTCACCCTTCTCCCATGGCAGGATCTTTTCCATTAAGTAGCATTCTCATGCCCCTTTCTTTATGACCATGATAACAGCAGGAAGAGAGACTGGCAGCTCCCTGCGGGAGAATTTCAAAAATATTATTCCTGTTATATGGGCAAGATGGGAAGAGGTGAATTGAAAGAAACCAGCAAGGCTCAGGTGACTGACATGAGAACATGCTGATTAGAGAAGCAAGGGAAAGAGGGAGAGCATGGAGTGGGGGCAGCCACAGGACAGGAGGTACTAGAAAGAAAGCAACATGGAAAGAAGATTTGAAAGTATACTTCTGAAAGTATATCCCATGAGAGTATTACCATGAGATACCCGGGAAATACTTAAGCTATTTTTCAGTTATTTTGGGTCTTAGTTTTCTTGATTGTAGTTATGACTTGCATTTCTCTAATGACTAGTAATGTTAAGCACATCTTTTCTTTATTGGCCATTTGCCTATCTTTTCTGGAGAAATGCCTATTTAAATCCTTTGCCTATTTTCAAAGGCAAAGATTGTCTTTTTTTTTTTTTTTTTTTTTTTACTATTGAATTATGCATTCTTTGTATATTTTGGATACAAGTCCCTTACCAGATATATGATTTGTAACTATTTTCTCCCATTTTGTGGGTTGTGTTTTCATCTTTCTTTCTTTTTTTGCGATGGAATCTTGTTCTGTCACCAGGTATGAGTGCAGTAGCGCGATCTCGGCTGACAGCAATCTCCACTTCCCAGGTTCAAGCGCTTTTCCTGCCTCAGCCTCCTGAGTAGCTGGGACTACAGGCATGCGCCACCACGCCCAGCTAATTTTTGCATTTTTAGTAGAGATGCTATTTCACTATGTTGGCCAGGATGGTCTCCATCTCTTGACCTCGTGATCCACCCACCTCGGCCTCCCAAAGTGCTGGGATTACAGGCGTGAGCCACTGCGCCTGGCCCTGTGTTTTCTTTTTTCTTTTTTTTTTTTTTTTTTGAGGCGGAGTCTCGCTCTGTCGCCCGGGCTGGAGTGCAGTGGCCCGATCTCAGCTCACTGCAAGCTCCGCCTCCCGGGTTTACGCTATTCTCCTGCCTCAGCCTCCCGAGTAGCTGGGACTACAGGCGCCTGCCACCTCGCCCGGCTAGTTTTTTTTTCACCGTGTTAGGATGGTCTCCATCTCCTGACCTCGTGATCCGCCCGTCTCGGCCTCCCAAAGTGCTGGGATTACAGGCTTGAGCCACCGCGCCCGGCTGTGTTTTCATTTTCTTGATGGTGTTCTCTGATGCACCAAAGTTTTACATTTTGATGTAATGTAATTTATTTCTTTTTTCTTTTATGACTTGTGCATTTGCTGTCATATCTAAAAAGCCATTGCAGAACCCAAGATCACAAAGATTTACTCTTATATTTTCTTCTATGAGCTTCACAGTTTTAACTCTTAAGTTTGGGGTCTATGATCTATTTTGAGTTAATTTCTGGGTCTGGTGTGAGGAAGATCTCCACAATAATTACTTTGTATGTGCATAATTTTCTTTGCACCAGCATAAACTCATACTAACTTGTTATAACAATTCTGGCCAGGATCTAGTTTGAGGCATTAGAAGGATGAGATGTCAATTTCAAAAGAGCCTCTAACAAAGCAACATGAATTCTGCTAAAGCTGAAGAAAGAACAAACATGAGATTTGTGGGGAAGCTTGGGTGGAAAATGGGGAAATCATTGATGTTTTACAAAAAGTTTCCAAGGACAATGCCCACCAAAGTCAGAAGTTTACAAATAGGTAACTTGTTTTAGGAAGGGACAAGACTATGTTGAAGATGAGGCCCACAACAGCAGACCATTCACATCCATTTGTGGGGAAAAAAATTAGTCTTGTTTGTGCCTTGATTGATGAGGACCAACGATTAACAGCAGAAACAATAGCCAACACCAGTGGACATTTCAATTGGTTCAGCTTACACAATTCTGCCAAAATACTAAAGTTGAAGTACTTGGACAAAATACAAAAGTTGAGCAAAGTTTCCACTTAATGGGTGCCCAAATCTTTACACCCAGATCAGCTGCAGACAAGAGCAGAGCTTTCAGAGGGAATTTTAAACAAGATCCTGAAGGATTTTTTTTTCTTTCAAATAATTGTACTAGGAAATAAAACATGGCTTTACCAGTATGATCCAGAAGGCAAAGCATAATTAAACCAATAGCTACCAAGAGGTGGAAGTGATCCAGTCACAGCAAAGGTTTGTTTGCTTTCTGGACGGCCAATGAATGATAACATCTGCTTATTATGAGAGTGTTTTGAGAAAATTACTCAAAGCTTTACGAGAAAAAACTAGGGAAAGCTTCACCAGAGCGTCCTTCTCCACCATGATGATGCTCCTGCTCATTTCTGTCATCAAACAAGGGCAATTTTATGAGAATTTTGATGGGAAATCATAAGACATACACATTACAGTCCTGATTTGGCTCCTTCTGACTTCTTTTTGTTTACTAATCTTAAAAAAATCTGTAAAAGACACCAATTTTTCTTCAGTTAATAATATAAAAAAGACTGTGTTGACATGGTTAAATTCCAGGACCCTCAGAGTTCTTTAGGGATGGACTAAATGGCTGGTATCATCACTTATAAAAGTGTCTTGAATTCACTGGAGCTTTTGGTGAGAAATTAAGTCTATACTTTGTATTTTTAGCTTTTCATTCCATTTTCCATGAACTTTTTGAAGTCCCCTCATGTTAAGTATCTACAGTAGCCAAAATCATAGAGACAGAAATCAGAATGCTGGTTGCCAGGGGCAAGAGGGAAAGGGAATAGGGGAGTCATTTGATGGGTACATAATTTCAGTTTTGTAAGATGAAAAAAGTTGTGGAGGTAGATGATGGTGATGGTTGTGTAACAATATGGCTGTATTTAATGTCACTGAACTGTATATTTTAAAATGGCTAACGTAGTAAACTTTATGTGTATTTTACCACAGTAAAAACTTTGGGAGGCCGAGGCGGGCGGATCACAAGGTCAGGAGATCGAGACCACGGTGAAACCCTGTCTCTACTAAAAATACAAAAAATTAGCCGGGTGCGGTGGCAGGCGCCTGTAGTCCCAGCTACTCCGGAGGCTGAGGCAGGAGAATGGCGGGAACCCAGGAGGTGGAGCTTGCAGTGAGCCAAGATCGCGCCACTGCACTTGCACTCCAGCCTGGTGGACAGAGCAAGACTCCGTCTCAAAAAAAAAAAAAAAAAGAAGGAAGGGGAATTCAGATACAAAATTGACCATCTCAGAAAATACAGTGTCACTTTCCCAATCCAATTGGAGAAATTATGTTTCTGTGGTCTCTACGGAGCTATCGTGCTGACTCAGCTACACTGCTCACTGCATACAAGGTTTGGGCAAAACACCTGCTGGGCGAAGCTTTGCCAATATAGAAATGCACAAGTAACAGGGAAGGCTGATCACCTCCAAACTCTTGGCCCAATGCTGAGCCAAGAGCTCCACATCTGGGCCTTCTTTCCACTGTGGCAACTGAGCCTCCCGTTGCTACTACCGTGCAGCTTAGTAATACTCAATCTGGCATAAGCAATAGCAAAGGTGTGCTGCTAAGCTAAAACACCTACAGCCTCAAAAGCACAATGTGCATTCTGAAAGGGGCCTCTGCAAATCTGAAGTATGGAAACATACCTGAGATGGATGGGGTCTGAGACCCCCAAGGTGGAACTGCCAAAAGTTCCAACCCCCTTCTCCCTTTGAGCTCCTATAGCTCTCTTCTTTTACTCAATGGAGAAAACCTTCTGGATTTGAAGTATCAAATGTATAAATGTCTGACAGTGTCTTGACTGTATATTTTAAAGGTTTATAACTTAAAGGGTTTAAGAATTCTGGTTAAGAGACAGTCTCTAATGGTGAAATTTCAGACATTCATCAGTAGATGGAGTTGATACATTTGAGCCTTATCACAGTCTTAGGAGGCTCCAGGAATCAGAGACATGGTCTCCACTTAAATGCCCAAATCTCTTCCTTAAACAAGCTTGCAATGGGCTACCCAGGTTCTGCTTGAATATCCCCACTGACAGGGAAGCTATTACCTCCAGGAGTAGAAGTTTTCACCTTTGGATAGTCTGTGTATTGAGTGAAAAGGCCTGTGGGAATGGGGATTAGACCAGCTCTTCTGCTTGTGAGTAGAAGTGAGGACCTGAGGCCAACTCTGAAGGTCCTAAATTTGATGGGCAGCAGGAGGGGGAGGTGAGATGCATTGCTGTATCATCAGGGCGTGACTGGGACTGTCTAGTACTGCACAAAACATAAGGCTTGGGTGAAACTATACCTAGTCAAAACTCTTGTAAATTCTACCGTGGACATTTAGTGGCATTTGTCTTTTCCGGTAATAGCACTTTGGTTTTCATTTGGGGAAGCAGTCATTCTCCACTCTTTGCCATGAAGTTCAAGTGCCCGTAACTCTCAGCTCCAGGAGTGGTCATGTGACTCAAGTCCCTAAATACGGTGATTGATTTAGGAATGGGCATGTCTTAGTCCATTCTGGCTGCTGTAACAAAATACCATACCTTGGGTGATTCATAAGCAACAGAAATTTACTTCTCAGAGTTCTGGAAGCTGGGAAGTCCAAGATCAAGGCAGATTTCATGTCTGGTGAGAGCAAGCTTTCTGGCTCATAGATACTGCCTTCTTGCTACATCCTCACATGGTGGAAGGAGTGAGAGGTCTCTCTTGGGTTTCTTTTATAAAAGAACTAATCCTATTCATCAGGACTCTACCTTCATGACCTAATTACCTCCCAAAGTCTCTATCTCTTAATGCCATCACCTTGTGGGTTAAAAATTTCAACATATGAATTTGGGGAGTGGGACACAAACATTCCAACTATAACTGCATATGATCCAAACAGAGTGTCCTAGTTACCTCAGGCTGCCATAAGAAAATATCATCAACTGTGTGGCTTAAACAATTTATTTTTTCACAGTTTTGGAGGGTTGAGTCTGAGATCAGAGTGCCACCATGGCTGGGATCTGCTGAGGGTTCTCTTCCTGGATAACAGACAACTGTCTTGTTGCTGTATCCTCATACGTGAGAGATAAAGAATGAGGAAGAGCTAGAGTGCACTCTCTTTGCTGTCTCTTCTCTCTAATCCCATCATGAGGGCCCTACCCTCATGATTTCTTTTTTTTTTGAGACAGAGTTTCACTCTTGCTGCCTAGGCTGGAGTGCAATGGTGCGATCTTGGCTCTCCGCAACCTCTGCCTCCCGGTTTCAAGCGATCCTCTCACCTCAGCCTCCGAGTAGCCGGGACTACAGGCATATGCCACCATGCCCAGCTAATTTTGTATTCCCAGTAGAGATGGGGTTTCTCCATGTTGGTCAGGCTGGTCTTGAACTCCTGACCTCAGGTGATCCTCCCACCTCCACCTCCCAAAGTGCTGGGATCACAGGCATGAGCCACCACACCCATCCATGATTTCTAAACTTCATTACCTTCCTACTGTGCCGAACCTCCACTGACTCCAATAGGGATGGCACCAGGTTCTAGAGGCCAAAGAAGAGACCTAGAGTAGCAAATGAGACATGAGGTTTTATTTGTGGCTTACATATAGGAGAGAGAGTCCAGTGGTGGTGAGCTGGACAGGAGAACCGCGGTACATACAGTCCAGTGGTGGCAGTCTAGATGGGATAACCACATGGGTCAGTGGTGTGGCCTGGGCAGAAGAACCACAACTGCTTGTAGAAGACATGCAGTTTATATAGCATTTTCACTTAGCACCCTCCCCCTAACATTTTCCACCTAGCAACTTCATCTAACCTAAAACAAAAGGTCTAGATCTCCTATATGGCCCGCATTCCACAGGATGGGCCATATGTTCCTCATAGACTCAGATGTTCCTCATACACAAGGAAGGAATCTCCAAGTTGGCCACTCCCAGATTTCCTAGCTTGGAACCCACATTCAGTTGCGTCTGCCATACAAAGTCATTCTCAGGATATACTTAAATTATTGCTAGTATGCGCATTTACCATACATTCCCAAAGGCCCTGTCTCCAAATACCAGCACATTGGAGGTTAGGGCTTTAGCATATGAATTTAGGGGCAACATAGTTCAGTTCATAGCACAGAGTTAATCCCAAATTCTTGTGGATGTAGTTACTAAATAAAAGAGAACCCTGATTATAGTAGAGCCAGCAGTGTCAGAATCTAGATGACCCTTAAGCTTTCCACTTTATGGGCCAAAAAGTCTGCTTTTGGCCAGTCTAAATTGAATTTTCTGCCACTTGCAACTAAAAGATTCTTAAGTAATTTGATCCCCAAACTTGCAGATCACTTGATCTCCAAAGGCTGCACTGGCTGGTTAATCGGTTGCTTTGTGTGTGTGTGTAATGACTGTAGGAGGTTCTTACACTTAAGCCTTCATCAAAATCACTTGGAGAACTTGGTAGAGTCCAGATTGCTGTGCTTCAACCCCAGTTCCTCATTCTGTAGGTCTAAGGTGCAACTTGAGAATTTCTGTTTCTACAAGTTCTGAAATGATGCTGATGCTGTTAGTCTGGGAATCCCACTTTGAAAAATGGTGAAATGGAAGCCCTTGATTCCTGAAATAAGAATACCTGGAATCTTTGTGGCCCAAGATTGAGACAAGGGGTAGGATGAAACTTTTCTTTAGTGGGAAAGAACCATTTTGGTATGTCCTGGGAGTCCTCGGGGAGTTTAATCCTTACTCTTAGCTCCCAAAGGGGAGGTATTATAGTTCCAGAAGAGATTTTCTTAGAGATCGTTTAAAGATGTCTGTTGTGCCTCCCTACAAGGCTTTTCTATTGCACTCAGAAAAAATTCAGGTGCCTTACAAGGCATTACATGATCTGGCTTGGCTGGGGTAAGTGGAAGGGATCAGAATCCTTCATTCCCTTGACTCTCCTCTCATGTTCTATGTCAGTAGCTACAGGGCTCATACACACTGGAATCGCCTGGGCCACTCTGGCAGCAAGGAGCATTTTTCAGGCTATGAGATGTAGCAAAATTAATCTTCCTTAAAACAAAAAACACACCAACTCTTCTCCTCAGCTCTCTAAATGTCTAGGAAATTCTTATTCTGTGTTGGTCTGAACTAAACTATATCTCTCAGATGCTTTGGCGCCCAAAAATAGTTCTTAGACTCCCAAGTATGTACTCAGATATTTGGACTGGGAATTGCAATCAGTAGATCATAGTGGCTACAAATAATGACCCATGACTCTAGGAGGAGTCACCAAGCAGTGTGTACCAAGGGCCAAGACAGGGGTCTTAACTGCTCCAGGAGATCAGGAAAGGGGCTCTTCACCATGTAGCAAGGCAACAGGAAGTTAACTCAACCATAAGAAATGCAGTGATAGGTGTTTTGCATAGAGTGGCTTATGTAATCCTGATCCCAACATCACTATTATTACACCTCTTTTACAGAAGGGAAAGCTGAGGCTTAGTGACACAGAATAACTTGCCTATGGCTACATGCAGTAGCTTGAAAAATGGTCTCTCAAAGTGTACCAGGTTCTAATCTCTTACCTTACATGAAAACAGGGTCTTTGCAGATGTGATTAAGTTAAGGATCTTGAGATGGAAAGGCTATCATGGATTATCAGGGTGGGCCTTAAATGCAGCTGCATATATATAAGAGGAAAGTAGAGGAAGATTTGACCCATACACACGGAAAAGAAGGTACTATGACTATGGAGATGAGAGATTTGAAGATGCTGGCCTTGAAGATTGAAGTGATGTGGCCATAAGCCAAGGAATGATAACAGCCACCAGAAGCTGGAAGAGCCAAGAACGGATTCTCCCCTGGGATCCCCAGAGGGAGCATAGCCCTGACGACACCTTGGTTTTGCCCCAGTGATACTGATTTCAGACTTATGGCCTTCAGAATTGTGAAAGAATCAATTTCTTTCATTTTAAGCCACTGTATCTGTAGTAATTTTGTACAACAGCCTCAGGAAACTAAAACACATAAGCCCAGAAATGTGCCCAAGTCTGTCTGGCCCCAATAGCTCTGCTGTTTGCTCTGTACTGTGCAGCCATGCAGGAGAAAACAAATGCTGCTTCCCATGGTCTGCATTAATAGAGATGGAGTGGGCATGGGAATGCACATAGGACCATTTTTTGGCTTGGGAACAAGCCAAATAATTTTTTGGCTAATTACGAAGATTTATTTTGCTACATGTAGTAGTCTGAAAAATCCCGTTCGTTCAAGCTTCTGAGTAACCAAGCATTGACCTAGTGGGCCCATAGTGGCTGGATACTGAGAAGGGGTGATGGGCAGGGACAACCTCGGATGAGAGATGTGCTACAGATGACCCCCAGATGGGACAATCATGTTGATGTGAAAGTGATATTGTCAGATAGGCTAACAGATTCTAAGTAGTATCAGAAGCTGCCAGGTTAGCTTGCCACTCTGCCATAGATTTAACTGGTGGGAACACATCAATCCCATACAGATTAAGATGACTTATTACTTACACAGACAACAGTGGTATTAGCTCCTTGATCACAGGATGACACTGGAGCAGAAGGGGCCAAGTGACATGCAACAGAGATGATGGGTCCCTGATGCTAAGGAGCCAATTTTATGCTGCAGCTAAGCAGCTTTACAGCCTGCAGCTGTACCCTGAGGGGAGGAGGAAAAGTGGATAGGCCCGCCTCATCAGAACCAGCAAGGCAGATGAGAAATGGCCATGATAGTCTTCCTGTAGATAGAGAGGTGGGTGAGAGATGGCCTTGTGGCAGCTCCTTGCAAGCCCACCTGACTTCTCATGATCCGGGTGATCAAGGGGTATCCCACCAAGACTTAGGTCAGCAGTGGTTAAGCCTTGCCCCGTAACCTAGGTGAAAATCTGCGAGGTTGTCAGGGCACCAGCATGGAGGAGTTCCCCTACAAATATGAGCCTTTCACAGTGAAAAGGCAAGAACTTAGATTTTGCCACTTCTTTGAGTCTTCATTTTTGTATTAAGACTCGTGTGTGTGTGTGTGTGTATAACAGGGTCCTGCTCTGTTGCCCAAGCTGGAGTGCAGTGGTGCAATCACAGCTTACTGCAGCCTTGACCTCCCAGGCTCAGCTAATCCTCCCACCTCAGCCTCCCAAGTAGCTGGGACTACAGGTGCATGCCATCACACTGGCTAA
The DNA here is from genome assembly GCF_000951035.1 of Colobus angolensis palliatus. Classification (NCBI taxonomy): domain Eukaryota; kingdom Metazoa; phylum Chordata; class Mammalia; order Primates; family Cercopithecidae; genus Colobus; species Colobus angolensis. The sequence goes on along the minus strand of NW_012115366.1, from coordinate 3,420,653 downwards.
TTTTTTGTATTTTTTGTAGATGCAGGGTTTTGTCATGTTGCCCATACTGATCTCAAATTCCTGGGCTCAAGTGATTCTCCTGCCTCAGCCTCCCAAAGTGCAGGGATTACAGGCTTGAGCCACTATGCCTGGCATCCTTATGCAGACTCTTGTGTCACGTAAAACTGACATTAAATCTGTAGGTTTTTCTCCTGTTAATCCATCTTATATCAATTTAATTCTCAGGCCCAGCCAAAGACCTTAAGAAGGGAGAGGTAATGTTTTGCTTTCCCTATACCATCACCCTAGAAAGTTTCCTATTGTCCCTTTCCAGTCAACCACCTCCCTAAGAAGCAATCACCGTTCTGATTTCTATCCCTGTGGATTTGTTCTGCAACATCACTGTCCAATGGGACTTTCTGCAACGATGAAAATGTTCCGTGTCTTCACGGTCCAGTACAATAGCCAATGGCTACATGCAGCTATTAAGCACTTGAAATGTGGCTAGTGCAACTAAAGAAATGAAATTTTTGTTCTACCTAATTTTAATTAATTTAAATTTAGATAACCACACAAGGCTAGTAGCTACCATATTGGATAGCTCCAGCTCTTTTTGTGTGCTTTTGATAGTTTATATTGTTGTGTGCCTCACCAGTTAGTTTCTTACTGCTGAATGAGGCTTTTAAATTTTTAAAATTTATTTTTAATTGAGGTAAAATATATATAACAGAGAATGGACCATTTTAACCTCATTTTTAAAAATTGAAATGGTGTCTCACTCTGTTGCTCAGGTGGAATGCAGTGGTGCAATCATAGTTCACTGCATCCTTGGCCTCCTGGATACAAGTATCCTCCTGCCTCAGTCTCCCAAGTAGCTGGGACTACAGGCGCACACCACCATGCCTGATGAATTTTTAAATTTTTTTGTAGAGATATGGTCTCACTATGTTGCCTGGGCTGGTCTCAAATTTTCAGGCTCAAGCTATCCTTCTGCCTCAGCCTCCTCAAGTGCTGGGATTACAGCAGTGAGCTACTACATCGGGCCCCATTTTAACCATTGTTAAGTGTAGGTTTAATGGCATAAAGTTCATTCAACATTGTTGTGCAACAATCACCACCATCCATCTCCAGAACTTTTCCCCTTCCCCAGCTGAAACTCTGTACCTTTTAAACAATGACTCCCTGTCCCCTTCCCTCAGCTCCTGGCAACCATCATTCCAGTCACTTTCTGTTCCTGAGTATGTTTTTTACTGCTGAGTAGTTTTTTTAAAGCTCAGAACTATCCCCTGCCTCCTTGATATTGCTCTGCTTTGTATATGAGTTGAATCCTTGAAGGTTAAATATGCACAAGACACAGTTCATCTACATGCCTTGGTTTCAGCATGTTCTCTTTGACTAGATGAGTCTTTAACAGCAGATCCATGCCTTCTGTTTCTCTGAATCCCACATTCTGAATGTACTGCCAAGCTGTTGGTATAGACAAGATATCGGCTCATTGTGAATTCTTGGTACCTGATGGTGAAGTTGGGTAGGGCACCACATTTGCTGAATTCCCATGAGGTATCTGAGTCCAAGGCTTTACAGCAGGTCATACCACAGGGAAGGGACTTTCCCAAGCAAACTGCTGGTTTTCCACCAAATCTATGAGGCTGAGCATGTGGTCACTTCCCCTGATAGTTCATCTTGATTGCATTCTAGATGACATGCCCAGCTGGGTTACATTCTCCAGCCATGTCAGGTATGGCCATGTGACTAAGTTTTGGCAATGGAACTGGAGTAGAAGTGTGCTGGGACTCAAGCTGAAGACACTGGACTAGTGTCTTCCACTATTTCCTCCTCCTTCTAGCTGGAACTGTGATACAACACCCTAAGTTGGGGATCACAGCAATGCGCTAGAAGATTGCAGGGCCACCCTCCCAGCCTGGGACTCTGGATGACTTCATGAAACAAGCCTACCTACTTCCCTGGACTGTTATGTGAGAGGAAGATAATGATCTGTCTTGTATAAGCCATTTTATTTCAGGGCTAGCCTTTGCCCTGACTAATACAACCACAGACAAAGCTGAAATAGAATCTGGACCTCCTGATTCCCATGCCATCCCTACACTATAGTACAAGGGCTATTAGATTGGAGGAGAAAGAGAAGTGAGTGTAGCAAAGTTATCTTCAGTGGCAGCAGGAGAAATGCCTCTGCTCCTGCCTGAAGGTACTTTCTGTCTGGGCCTCAGCCTTAACATCTCACTCCTGGGTGTTTGTGGTGGCTTCCTACTTGGTTTTTCTATGTCCAGCCTTTCTTATGCTGGCTAATCCTCCTTACCATAATCAGAACAGTCTTTCCAATACCTATGTGATCTCTGAAACAGACATTTTATCCAACAGCCATTCCTTTCCATTTTTTCCCTTCTTGGAAGAGCCTATCTGCCAAGGTAGATGTTGAAATATTAGTAATTTGTTCTCCAGTGTCCCTCACAGCAAGGGTTGGCCATGTAGCCAATGGGACACATTGACATTGTTGTATATGGTAATTTTTATGTTTAACTTTTTGAGGCACTTCCAAACAGTTTTCCAAAGTGGTTGTACCATTTTACATTCCCACTAGTGATGAATGAGGGTTCCAATTTCTCCTCATCCTCCCCAACACTTGTTATTGTCTCTCTTTTATTTCAGCCATCCTATTAGGTGTCTAGCCAATGAGAACTGTGGGTAAGTCTGTCAGGGGACTTTGGGGAAAGATTTTCCTCCCTAACAAAGAGATGTGTGCAACAAAGACATCACAAGAAAAGAAAACTACAGACAAATATCCCTTATGAATAAAGATGCAAAGATTCTCAACAAAATAGCAAACTGAATCTAGCAACATAAAAAAAAACTATACACCATGACCAGAAATGCAAGGATGGTTTAATATCCAAAAATCAATCCATAAAAATACACATCAATAGAAGAAGGAAAAACCACATGATCATCTCAACAGACACAGGAAAAGCATTTGACAAAATTTAACACCCTTTCATAATAAAAATGTTCAACAAACTAGGAATAAAAAAGAACTTCCTCAGCCTGATAAAGAACACCTATTAAAAAACCAACAGTTAATATAATATTTAATGATTAATGATTGAGGCCGGGTATGGTGGTTTTTGCCTGTAATCCCAGCACTTTGGGAGGCTGAGGCAGGTGGACTGCTTGATCTCAGGAGTTTGAGACCAGCCTGGGCAACATGGTGAAACCCCATCGATAAAAAATATATAAAAATTAGCCAGGTGTGGTGGTGTGTGCCTGTAGTCCCAGCTACTTGGGAGGCTGAGGTGGGATGGTCATTTGAGCCCAGGAGGCAGAGACTACAGTGAGCCAATATTGCACCATTGCACTCCAGCCTGGGTGACAGAGTGAGAACCTCTGTCAAAAATAAATAAATAAATAAATAAAGATTGAATGCTTTGTTCCTAAGATCAGGAACTAGACAAGAATGCCCATTATTACTATTTCTATTCAGCATTGTACTGGAGGCTCTGGCCAGTGCAATAAGGTAATAAAAGAAGCTAAAAGGCATCCAGATTTAAAAAGGAGAGGTAAACCATTTCTATATGCATATGACATGCTCTTGCATATAGACAATACTAAGAAATCCACAAAAAACTATTAGAGCTAATAAACAAGCTCAGCAAAGTTGTAAGATATAATATAAATATACAAAAATTATTTATATACCCATACAATTATTTGTATAGGTATATATCTATACCTATACAGAATAATCTGAACATGAAATTAAAAACCAAACCTGTTTTTAATAGTATTGAAAATAATAAAATAATTAGATATAAATTTAACAAAAGAAATGCAAGACTTGTACACTGAAAACTACAAAACATTGCTGGAAAACACGAAAAGGTATAAATAAATGTAGAGATATACTATGTTCATGGATGAGATGACCTAATATTTTTTAAATGGCAACACTCTTCAAACTGATCTAAACTTTCAATAAAATCTTCATCAAAATCTGAATGGCATTTTTAGCAGAAATGGAAAAACAAATCCTAAAATAGTAGTAGCTTCTTGTTCAAGGCTCCTTGTCAGTGAGATAATCCTCCTGTCTTCACTGATCCTCCTGACCTTCACCTGATGCTGTTCTTTGGGGGAAAATGGAACACTGGGAAGCCAACACTTTCCTGTTTCTTTGTCTCTGGCCTTCACTATTACAGTAAGTGAACAAAGTCTTGACTATTAATTTCATTTGGTTTATTGTCCTAACTGACCACCTCAACACCTGGCATCTTGACAATCTTAAATTATTAAATATAACAATCAGAAGACAGATTGGCAGAGTATATGTGTTGTTTATGATAAACTCATTTCAAATTCAACAATTTAGGTAGGTTGAAAGTAAGTGATATAATAAGATATATTATGCAAACAGTTTAAAAAATAGAAATGGCTAAATGAATATCAAATACAGTGGACTTCAGAACCATGAAATTTACTAGAGTCAAAGCAGGATATTACATAAGAATGAAATGATCAATCCACCAGGAAGATAAAACAATATTAAATGTGCATGCACCAAGCAACAGAGACTTAAATATGTAAAGCCAAAGCTAATAAAACTGAAAGGAGAAATAGATAAGTCCACAATTACAGTCAGGGGCATAAACAACCCAATCTCAACAATCAATTGAACTACTAGGTCGAAAATCAGTGAAGATTTAGAGGATCTGAACAACATCATTAAACAACAGTATCTAATAGGCATGTATAAAATACTCCAACCAACAACACAGAATACACATTAGTTTCAAGAACCCAAGAAATATATATCAACATAGACACATCCTGGACCATGAAAGAAACCTCAGCAAATTTAAAAGAATTGTAATTATAGAGTATGTTCTCTGACAAAAATGGAATAAAGCTACAAATCAGTAGTATAAAGGCAGAAAATCTCTAAACATGTGGAAATTAAGCAACATAGTTCTAAATAATCTATGGCTCAAAGAAGTTTAAAGGGAAATTTAAAAACTACATAAAACCAAATAAAAGTAAAAATACAAGGTACCAAAATATGTGGGATGCAGCAAAAGTAAAGCTGAGAGGAAAATTCACAGCACTAAATGCTTAACTGGAAAAGATGAAAGGTCTCAAACTAGCAATTTAAGTTAGTACCTCTAGAAACTAGAAAAAGAAGAGCAACATAAATTCAAAGCTAGCATAAAGAAAGAAACAGTAAAAATCAGGGCAGATACAAATAAAATCGATAACAGAAAAACAACAGAAAAAATGCAAAAAAGCTGATTTATTAAATAAAATTGATAAGCCTCTAGCAAGATGGAAAATAAAGAGAGAGAAGATACAAATCACCAGTATCACAAATGAAATAGGGAATGCCAGTATAGATCTTGTAACCATTAAAAAGATAATAAGGAAATACTGTAAATAAATTGATGCTCATAAATTTGATAACTTAGAAGAAATGAAACAATTCCTCAAAAATAAAACAACTTCCAAAACCCAACCAGGATGAAGCAGATAGTTTGGTCAGTCCTGAAATCATTAAAATGGCCAGGCATGGTGGCTCATGCCTGTAATCCCAGCACTTTGGGAGGCTGAGGTGGGTGGATCACCTGAGGTCAGGAGTTTGAGACCAGCCTGGCCAACCTGGTGAAACCCTGTCTCTACTAAAAATTTAAACATTAGCTGGGCATGGTGGTGGGTACCTGTAATCCCAGCTACTCAGGAGGCTGAGGCAGGAGAATCACTTGAACCTGGGAGGTGGAGGTTGCAGGGAGCCGATATTGCGCCATTGCACTCCAGCCTGGGTGACAAAGTGAGACTCCGTCTCAAAAATAAAAAAAAAATAAAAAATTAAAATAACTGAATTCATAATTAAAATGCTCCAAAGCTGGATAATTCTACCAAACATTTGAAAAAACACCAATTTTACCCAATCTCCTCCATAAAATAGAATCAGAGGAAACACTTCTCAATTCATTTCATGAGGCCGGTGTTATGAGACAAAATAAAAAGAAAGGAAATTACAGACCAATATCTCTTATTAATTCTGATGCAAAAATCCTTGACAAAATATAAGCAAGCCAAATCCAACAATGTATAAAAATCATTATTCACCATTATGAAGTTAGATTTATTACAGCTATGGTAATTGAACATTCAAAAATCAATCAATTCACCATATCAACAAGCTAAAGAAAGAAAAGCACATAATCATATGAATTGATGCAAAAAGAAAGCATCTGACAAAATCCAAAACTCATTAAGTCTCCCAGCAAGTCATAAATAGTGCAGAATTATTTCAACTTGATAAAGAACATGTAAAATAATTATACAAAATAAAAAATCCACAGCTAATATACTTAATGGTGAAAGACTGCTTTCCTCTTACGATGCTTTCCTAATGGCGCTTTCCTTTTAAGACGGAAACAAGGATGCTCTGTCTCACCACTCTTGTTCTACACAATACTGGAAGGTCTAGCCACTGCAACAAGGCAAGAAAAGGAAATAAAATGCCTAACATCACAAAAGAAGAAATAAAACTGTACTATTTATAGATAATCTGTTTGTAGAAAATCTAGAGGAATTTAAAATTCAACAAACTCCAACTAAAAAGTGAGTTTACAAGGTCATAAGATACTAGATAAACACACAAACTTCAGTCACATTTCTACACACTAGCAATGAATCTATGGAACAAAACTTTAAACCACAATACCACTTATAATCTCTCCAAAGAAAATGAAATATTTAGCAAAACATGCATAGTATATGTATGCTGAAAATGATAAAATACCAGATAAAAGAAATAAAAGATATAAATAAATGAAAATACTGTGTTTACAGATTGGAAGTCTCAACATAGAAAAGATATCAGTTTTCCCCAAATTTATCTGTAGGTTTAATGTTCATATCAAAATCCCAGCAAGATTTTTTGTAGCTATAGATACGTTTATTTTCCAATTTATAAGGACATGTATAGTCTCTAGAATAGATAAAATAACCTCGACAAACAGGAATAAAGTGGGAGGAATCAATCTACTCAATATTAAGGTTTACAGTATAGCTACAGTAATCAAGACAGCTTGGTAGTTTCTTATAAAATGAAACATGCAACTATTATATGATCTAGCAACTGCACTCTTGAGCATTTCAGAGAACTGAAAACATGTTCACTCGAAAATCTGTTCACCTATGTTCACAGTAGCTTTATTCATAGGAACTAATAACTAGAAACAACCCAGATGTCTTTCAGTGGGTGAATGGTTCCATAAACTGCAATATATATATATCATTAAATACTCCTTAGCAATAAAAAGCAATGAACTGCTGGTAGGTGCAACAACTTGGATGAATCTCCAAGGAATTATGCTGTGTGAAAAAAAGCCAATTGCAAAAGGTTACATACTGTAGGACTCCATTAATATTTATTTCATAAGTATTTATTTTTGCAATAATAAAAATTTTAAAATGGAGATCAGATTAGTTAGTGCTTGTCAGGGCTTAAGGATGGGTAGGGAGTGGCTGAAGGAGGAAAACAGGTATGATTATAAAAGGATAAAGTCCTTTGATATTTTTGTGATGATGAAGGTGTCTATTGTGATTGCAGTGGTGAATATATACACCTATGCCTGTGAAAAAATTTGCATAGAACTAAATACACACCACACACACACACACACACACACACACACACACACACACACACAATGAGTACATGTAAAAGTAGGACAATCTGAATAAGATGGGTGGATTCTATCAATGAAAATATCCTGGTCATGATATTATACTACAGTTTTGCAAAATGTTATCATTAGGGAAAACTAGGTAAAGGGCATATATGGGATGTGTCTGTATTATTTCTTAGAGTCTGTAATTATTTCAATAAATATTTTAATTTAAAAAAGAAGCAAAATACATCTGCCTACTTTCTGATCTGGTAAATCTGCTTCTAGAAATATATTGAATGGAAATATTTGCATGAGACAGGGCAATGGAGGTGGGGGGAAGGGTTAGATTCGATCAGTGTTGAAGCTAGAGCCCCCACAACTTACCAAGGAATTGAGAGTATCCCCATATCTCTGGCCCAGTCTCCTCATGGTTTCCCGGCTTCACGCTGCAACGTCTAATCCATTTGCCATTCTGTAGCTGAGATGATCTTCTACAAACTCACCCTGACCATGCACCTCCCTGTAGAGCTTTCTTTGGTCCCTCACTGCCCTCAAAAGCCAGCATTCTTTCCCCTGGCATAGGAGATACTTCGTGATCTGGCCTCTCTGACCCATGCTCAGTCCTGTTCTGCAACTCCCCTGACTCACTGCATTCCCTCTAGACACGAGGCCTGCGCAGATGCTGTTCCCTCAGCCTAGAAGACCTCAGTCTGGGTGACTCATGCTCACTCTTTAAGTCCCTGGTCAGACAGCACTTCTTCCAGGAAGCCAGCCTGACCTTCTCAGCGAGGTTGTAAGACCCATATTTCCTGCCTAATCACAGCCTTTTGCAAAAGTGAGTAATAGTTGTCTCCTTACTGGCTAGGCACAGGGTGGGGGCTCAGAGTGTGATTCTTCCAAGTAGAGGGGCTCCCCGTTGGCTCAGGACTAAGTCCAGATTCTGCACCATGTTCAGGAGATCCTGTAGCATCTGACCTCTCCTGACCTCCCAGCCCTGGATCTAGCCCCCATCTCTCCACTACTTCCTTTATTCAGCCTGTTGACTTTTAATAGTTCTTCTAACTCTCCTCATGGTCTTCTCTCAATGCCTTTGTTGATACTGTTTTCTCTGCCCTGACATGCCTCCTTCTTCCCATTTTCACCTGGGTACCTCCAACTCATCCTTCCCACTTCAGTGGGAGGTTTCCCTGACTGCCTGGGCCAGGTGAAGGCCTCTGTTATGACCTTTCCCATGGTACTCTGTGCCTCCTTCCTTCCGATGCACATCATACTTTGTCATTCATTATTTTTTGCCTGTACTTACACCAGAATGTGAACCCCATGAAGGCAGAGCAATTTATGTCTTGCTCACTGCTGAATAGTGCATGGCACCTAGTAGGAGCTCAGGACATGTTTGTTGAATCAATGATTAATTTCCTTCAGAGACAAATGCAGGCATGTGGCTTGCCCAGTTGACCCGAGGTCTTTGTGAAGTGGACAGCAATTCTGGGCACCAGCTGCATGACAGGTACTCTCGAGACCCCACTTATTCCTCACCATAACCCCTTGTGATAAGTTTATCATTCTCATTCTACAGATGGGTAACTGAGGCTCCAAGAGAAGAAATAACATCTGCAGAATCACTGCTGGCAAGCAGAGGTCAGGATTTAAACCCAACTCTCTGGCCTTTGAAATTGGTTTCTTACCACAGAAAGGCACTGCCTCTTGGTAGTAAGAAACCAACTGGTTTTTTCAGATGACCCTGGGAGCTAAGAGAACCAATGCTTCTTGCGTGCCCGTCCTGTGCCAGACACTGATATGCTGATCTTGCTCAGGCTCACCACAGCCCTGTGCAGTGGGAATTAGAGGAAGAGCCTGAAGCCCTGAGAAGCGAAGCCACTCACCGAGATCACATAGCTGAGAAGAGCTGAGCCAGGATTTACCCCAGGGTGTTCTGACTCCAAGGCTGGTGGACTCAGGTAGAGTGGCTACACATTGGGGCCACCTCCCACTTCCTGGACATACCAGCATGATGACACCAGGCACTGGAAGCTCCCACCTAGGTCTGCAGGGTGAGTACAGAAAAAGACAAAGATCCCTTGAGCCGTCTGGGTAAGAAAAGGCAGGGAATGACAGGCACAGTGTGGTGCGCTAGTGATGGCCTGTGCACAGATGGGGCTTTGCCAGTCCCTTTACAGGGTGGGCTCTGGAGATAACTGAATCTGGAGAAACTATGGATCTGAAGCCCTGTCCTCAGCTCGCACAGGGCTGCAAATCACAGGGTTACACGTGCTTCCTGCCTTCCTGGTGTGAAAGTGGCTGAAGAGAGTGTGAGGCCAGCCTCAGTTTCCCCATCCCAGAAGGGGAAGATGCCCTTAGAAGTTGCCCCTGCCCTTCTGGAGACCCTCTTGAGACTGCAAGATTGGCCTGAAGGAAGAGGTCATCAGGTCTTTGCCAATTGGTCCCTGGGGCCCAGAGAGGGGCAGAAACTAGCCCAAAGTCACACAGGGATGCTTGACTGGCCCAGAATTGGGGCAGGCTTTGGAATCCCCACCCAGTGCTCTTTTTGCTGCCCCAGGCTGCACTTATGCTACCCGTTTCACTTGGAAACCCAAGGAGATGAAGAAGAAGCCACTGAACAATAGGGTATAGGGGCGATGGTGGAGGGTGTGCTGTAGGCTGGGGAAAAGAGTAGTGAGGATGCTGCCAGGGAGCTGAGGGGCCAGGGAGGGGAGGGCTGTCTTAGTTATGTTAGGTTGGGGTGTGCCACGCACTTGTGATCTCAGTCTCATGCTCTCATCTTGAAGGAACAGCACACAGATTTTCCTTTAGGGAGTCCCCTCCCAACTGCCCCTAAGTCCACTCCCCATCCCCAGCTTCAAGGCTCAGCCCATCAGTAAACTTCAACCCCCTGGTTACAGTGATTGGTTTAGACAGGGTCATATGACTCCATTTGAGCAATGAGAGGCAGCCCTGGGATTGTTGCTGGAACCTCTGTGAAAGGGGAGGAGGCTGGAAGGATGTAACACAGTAGCTGCTGCTGATCATCTTGCCACCAGAAGGGAAAGTTATCTGGCAAAGAGGTCAAGATAATGATAGCAGAGTTGAGAGCCTGAGGCAAGGACAGATTCCTGAGGATATTGTGTGGGCATCTGACAGTGGGTCATCCTGGCTGCCCTCTTTCCCAGCCTGCAGTACATCCTCCACCATCACCCCTATATCCTGTTGCTCAGGCATCCAACCATGCCTGAACAGCTATGGAATTTCCAGTTTTGTGAACCAATATACTCTCTCTTTGGTTAAGGCAGTTTGAGTTGTGTTTCCATCATTTGCAATTAAAAGATTTCTGCTACAAAGCCCTCATGGACCTGCATTTTTTCTCTCAGGTCTCTTCTATCGCTAGAGAGTTGTGGACTTTTGGTAAAGGAGTTAATAATACTACTGACAATTCATTTCTTCATTCAATAAATATTATTGTTTACTTCATATGTTCCATGCTCTGTGTTTTGTGGGGAGCAAAAGAGAAGTTCTCATCTTTGTTTATGTTAAAAACATAACAAAACAAGACAAAAACAAATTAACAAGTGAATACATACAGATTATAAAATGATGTGATGTGAAGAAAAAAACTGCTAAGAAAGAATAATAAGGTAGGAGGGGGCTACTTGAGATCAGGTGGTCACGCTGAGAGTTGAGAGTGGAAAGGAGCAGCTGGGAAGGTGTCTGGGAGAAGGCTGTTCTAGGAGGCAGAAACAGCATGAACCAGAAGCTTGAGGAAAGACTGTTCACTAGAAGGACAGAAGGAAAACCAGAGAGGCTGGACAAGAATAGGGATGGGAAGCTGACTGGAGTGTAGAGAGAAGCCTAGGAAGACCTGATAGGGCCTTATGGGTTTGAATGTAAGTCAATCAAAGAGGCCACTGTTCTTGCCTCCTCTCTTATAGAAAGAGAACCCCTGATTTACTTATTTTTATTATTTCTTTAAACTGTTAACTTTTATTTTAGATACAGGGGCTACATGTACAGGTTTGTTACATGGGTATATGGCATGATGCTGAGGTTTGGGGTATGGTTCCCATCATCTGGGTAGTAAGCATAGTACCCAACATACAGTTTTTTCACCCACGCCCCTTCCTTATTTCTCCCCATCAGTAGTCCACTGTGTCTTCTGGAGTGTCTGTTGTTGCCATGTTTATGTTCATGTGTGTTGTTCCCATGTTTATGTCTATGTGTGTTGTTCCCAACGTTTAACTCCCACTTATAAGTGAGAACATGTGGTATCTGGTTTTCTGTTCTTGCATTAGTTTAGTTTGCTTAGGATTATGGCCTCCAGATGCATCCACGTTGCTGCAAGGGACATGATTTCATCTTATTTTGTGGCTGCATCGTATTCCATGGTGTATATGTATCACGTTTTCTTTATATAATCCACTACTGATGGCACCTAGGTTGATTCCATGTCTTTGCTACTGTGAATAGAGTGGCAATAGAGATATGAGTACACGTGTCCTTTTGATAGAATTATTTATTTTCCTTCAGGTATATACCCAGTAATGGGATTGCTGGGTTAATGGTAGCTCTGTTTTTAGTTCTTTGAGAAATCTCCAAACTGCTTTCCACAGTGGCTGAACTAATTTACATTTCCACAAACAGTGTATAAGGGTTCTCTTTTCTCTGCAGCCTCGCCAGCATCTGTTGTTTTTGACTTTTAATAATAGCAATTCTGACTGGTGTGAGATGGTATCTCACTGTGGTTTTGGTTTGCATTTCTCTGATGATTAGTGATGATGAATATTTTTTTCAAGTGTTTGTTGGCCACTTGTATATCTTCTTTTGAGAAGCATCTGCTCATGTCCTTTGTTCATTTATTATTATTTTTTTTTGAGATAGAGTCTCGCTCTGTCACCAGGCTGGAGTGCAATAGCGCAATCTTGGCTCACTGCAACCTCCAACTCCCTGGTTCAAGCAATTCTCTTGCCTCAGCCTCCTGAGTATCTGGGATTACAGGCACATGCCACCACACCCAGCTAGTTTTTGTATTTTTAGCAGAGACAAGGTTTTACCATGTTGGCCAGGACGCTCTTGATCTCCTGACCTCGTGATCCGCCTGCCTTGGCTTCCCAAAGTTCTGGGATTACAGGCATGAGCCAATGCGCCCCGCCTTTTGTCCATTTTTTAATGGGGTTATTGTTTTTGTCTCATTGATTTGTTTAAGTTCCTTATAGATTCTGGGTATTATACCTTTGTTGGATGCATAGTTTATGAATATTTTCTCCCATTCTGTAGATTGTTTATTCTGTTGAGAATTTCCTTTGCTGTGCAGAAGCTCTGTGGTTTAATTAGGTCCCACTTGTCAATTTTGGTTTTTGTTGCAATTGCTTTTGGGGACTTAGCCAAAACTTTTTTGTGAAAGCTGAAGAAGGGTATTTCCTAGGTTTTCTTCTAGGATTTTTATAGTCTGAAGTCTTACATTTAAACCTTTAATCCATCTTGAGTTAATTATTGTATATGGTGAAAGGCAATGGTCCAGTTTTATTCTTCTGCATATAGCTAGCCAGTTGCCCATCCCAGTACAATTTATTGAGTAGTGACTCCTTTCCCCATTGTTTGTTTTTGCCTTGTCAAAGATCAGATGGTTTATAGGGTGTGGCTTTATTTCTGGGTTTTCTATTCTGAGAACCCCTGATTTATATTTAGGTACAGAGGACCTCTGATTATGGATACCATTTCCCAGACTCTCTTGAAGCTAGGTGTGCCATATGAGTAGATACTGGTCATTGGGATGTGAACAAGTGTGAAGTGAGTAACATCAGGGTCCTTCCTGTAAAGAACAGAGAAATACCCACTATGTCCTCTTTTCTCCCTAGAATAGCTGGCATGTAGGGATGGGCCAGAGCCATCTTAGACTGTGGCAGGAGGGCAACACCTTAGGAACAGCTGAGCAACAAACCAGACAGAGCCTGAGCTCCCAACAGTTTCATAAAAGAGTTGCTTTATAGATTGACTTCTTTTTCTTCCTGAGAGAAATAAACAGTCTCATCTACTGTTAATTTTGGGCCTTTCTGTTAATGTAGCTGAAATTATATAGAGATGTTTAAAGCTATGGGTTAGGATGAGACCACCCAGGACAGTAGTCCTCAAACTGTGTTTTCAGGAGCTCTGAGAACTCTGAGGGTCATTGAGATGCTATCAGGGGTCTGTGAGGTCAAAACTCTTTTCCTAATAATGCTAAGATGTGTGTACCTTTTGCACTCTCATTCTCTCACCAGTGTATGGTGGAGCTTTCCAGGAGCTATGTGCATGGGATAGTGCAACACAGTGTATGCAGAAGTAGTGTGAAAATCCAGCTGTCTTTTTTTAAAGCCAGACAATGCAGGGATTCACAAAAATGTAAGACAATGTCACTCTTCTCACAAAATGCCTTTTGTTTGGAAATATGTTCAGTTTTCAAAACAGATTATATTTATGTTAACATGTAATGCACTCATTCTTTTAAAATTAATACTTTTAACTTTTCTCCATTTTACTTTCTAACATAAATATTAATAGATACAAACACACCTAAAAAGCTTTTTCAGATCTTCAACAGTGTTTAAGCATGGAAGGAAGCCCCAACACCGCAAATGTGAGAACCACCATCCTCCCCGCTGTCCAGATGCTCCCACAGCCTGGGCTCCCCAGTGCAGGCAGAGACTCCCTAGAGCACGAGACCACCCCTGCCTCTCTTGGCCCCATGATCCCCCTCTTACCTAACTGTTCCTTCACACCCAGAGCCAGCACCAAGCAGGAGATGCAGTACAGCATGCCCAGGACCATGGCAGCCATCACGTACGCCTTCCACTGGGGAACAAGAAGTGCGTTAGACTGATGTGCTCTACTTCTCCTCCATAGGTGTTTGTGCAGTGACACCAGCCTGGAGGGCCTTCTATCCCCGTCCCCCACCTCTGTAAATCCTACCCACTCTTTGAGTCTTGGCCCAAGGGCTGCTCTTTCTCTCTCTCTCTCTCTCTCAAATGATTTCTGTGTTCTCATTTGTCTGCTTTCTCTGAGAATCTTTGGTGCCACAGGGTAATCTCCTGTGTGTCATTCCTGACTTCCTAATTCAGCTGCCATCTCCTTCCTTGAAAGTGGAAATAGTGACTTCTGCTTCCCTACATTGCCTAATAACAATAACAACTACCATAATAATAATTGCTAACAATTATTAAACAGTCACCATTATTATATTAGCTCATTTACTCCTTGCAACAGCTCTCTAAGGTGGCTCTATGATATTAGCCTCATTTTACAGATGAGAGGACTGAGGCTCAGAAAGGTTAAGGAACTGCCCAAGCCACACGATTCAGAAATGGAGGCGAACATATAAGCCAGTCCAACTCTGATGGGCGACTGCTAGAACTCAATGGAATAATATGCACTTAGCGCAGTGCCTGGGGAACAGAAAGTGCTCTACTACCCAGTAAGCATTTATTAAGCACCTGCTATGTGTCAGGCACTGCTAGGTGCTGTGCGTTCAGCTGTGAGCAAAGGCCCTTCTCTCCTCGTGCTTGCAAGCTGTTCCTGCCTGAGCCTTCCCTCTGCTGTTCCCTCAGCTTGAAATGTTCTTTCCCCAGGTTCCCACGTGGCTTACTCCATCACCTCCTTTAGGTCTCTGCTCAAATAGGTGTTATCAGTGAGGCTTCCTCTGACCTCACCACCTAAAATCTCAACTTGCTCTGTCCTTCCCTGCAGCACATCCTGCCCGATGCCTGCATGTGCTATGGGCCTCACTCACTCATGGGTAATATCTCTTTCCCCTGCAGGATGTCAGCTCTGTGAGGGTGGAAGATGTGTCTGTCTTTTCCCTGCTATAGCCCCTGGCACAGCCTAGCACCTGGTATACAGTAGATGCTCAGAAACCATGTGCCAAATGGATGAATGAACATGGTTGGTGGTGAAAACTCTTATGAGGAGAAATGAAGCTAGTCAAAGGGGATGGGGTCTGGGAGTCCTCTTCCAGACGGGGCATTTGATTGGAGACCTGATTAGAGTGTGTGGCGGGGAGTGGGGTCGGGGGGAATGGGTCATGTGAAGAGCTGGGAGAAGTGTCTTACAGGCAGAGGAAAAACATGTGCAAACGCCCTGAGGTGCGAGCATGCAAGGCATGTCTGAGAAACAGAAAAGAGGCTAGTGTAAGGCAGAAGGGTGGCAGATGAGGGAGAAGGGCTGGGGGCCAGTTTGTGCAGGTCTTTCAGACCATGCTGAGGGATCTGACGTTTTCTGAGGGTGATGGGGAGCCATGGAGGAGTCTCCAGAGATTAGCTGTTATTACTACATTTCAAGGACCCATGTGGGCCAGGCCCAGGTAGGCCGCCTTACATACACACACTCACATTTGATCTGTGTGTCCATGCTGCAGGCTTTCCTGTCACCTTTTCACAGACAGGGAAGCAGAGGCCAGTGGGCCCCTCCTTACTGTGTTCTCCAGAGAGTTGGTGAGCAGGAAGCTGCTGTTGCCATCAAGGAAGCCATTGTCCCATGAGCCACTGAACTCCACCAAGCCCTAGTTCATGCTGCTGTGGAAGTGGCTCCCCAGCGTCCCCTAGATGTGGGCTCCTACTAGCGTGCAGACAACCTCCATGTCTATGCCTGCGGAAGTGAGTGACGTAGACCAGCAGGACTTACTTCCTGGTCCCAGGATGAAGTAAAGAAACCAGCAGATGGTGCCAAAGGCAACCTCTAGTTACCTTTGCTGCTCATTAGCATAAGACACTCCCACTAGTGCCACGACAGTTTACAAATGCCATGGCAACGAGCTGCAAGTTACCACCCCTTTCCATGGCAACAACTCAGCGGTTGTTCTTTCCTAGAGCATTCTGAATAACACACCCCTTAATTTGCATGTAATTAAAAACATTTGCATCTGGTAAAGATCTTAAATGTGCTTAACACGATTGTGGCAGTTATTTCACAATGTATATGTGTATCAAATCATGTTGCACACCATAAATTTACACAATTTTGTCAATCATACCTCAAGAAAGCTGGGGAAAAAAAATCACATACCACAAATTCACTCTTTTAAAACATGCAATTAAGTAGTTTTAGTATATTTACAGAATTGTGCAACCATTATCACTATTAATTCTAGCATATTTTAATCACCCCATAAAGAAACCCTGTACCCATTAGTAGTCACTCCCCAGTCCTCTCTCCCTCTAGCCTGTGGCAACAAGTTGTAGCATGCATAATATTCCATTGTATGATTACACCACATTTTTGCTTATCCATCCATTGATGCACATTTGGATGGTTTCTACCTTTTTGCTATTGGGAACAGTGCTGCTGTGAACAGCCTGTGTACAGTTTTGTCTGACACTTGTTTTCAATTCCTTGGCCATACACCTAGGAGTAGAATGGCTGGACCCTATGATAACCCTGTTATCATAACTTTTTGAGGAACTGCCAAACTGTTTTCCAAAAGGGCTGCACCATTTTACATTCCCACTTTCAGTGCATGAGGGTTCTAATTTCTCTATATTCCCTCCAACACTTGTTGTTGTCTTTTTTTATTATAGCTATCCTAATGAGTGCAAAGCGGTATCTCTGTGTGGTTTTCCTTTGCATTTAGATTACTAATGAATTAGTCTGGTGTGGTGGTTTGTGCCTGTAGTCCCAGCTACTCAGGAAGCTGAGGCACAAGAATCACTAGAACCTGGGAGACAGAGGTTGCGGTGAGCTGAAATCTTGCCACTGCACTCCAACATGGGCAAGAGAGCGAGACTCTGTCTAAAAAAAAAAAAAAGAAAAAGAAATTTAGTACTACTAATAAGCACATTTTCATGCTGATTTGTTTGTTTTAAAGATGCCAAAGATCTAGATGGGTTTTTGTGTGTGAAATTTTCTGATTTTAAAATGTTGGTCCCAGATCATGGGGTGCTCAGAGCAGCAGGCTTCCCATGCTGGAGGGCCACGCCACCCCCTGGCCAGGCCTGCTCAGCATTGGCTTCTGTTTGGCCCGTGTTTGCCAACCACCTCCTTCAGTTCCCTGTTGTTCCCTCCATGTCAGTCACTTTGGATTTCGTCCATTCCTCACACATAGCAAGTTCTTTTCCACCTCAGGGCCTCTGCACTTGCTGTTCCTTCTGCCAAGCACACTTTCTCCCCAAATCTCTGCTTGGTTGGTTTTTCATCATGCAGGTCTCAGCTCAGATGTCAAGTCCTCAGAGTTGTGATCCCTGGCTACCCTAACATAGCTCCCAAATTTGCCGCTAGTAACTTCCCATTTCTATTTCATTGTCTTCAGAGAACTATTGGCATCCGAAATTACCTTGCTGTGTATTTATTTACAGCTGTCCCTAGTTATACACAGAGGATTATTTCCAGGACCCCTTGTATTTACACAAATTCACATGTGCTCAAGTCCTTTAGCGTTTATTGGAGTCCATGGATACGGTCTTTCTTTCTCTTTCTTTCTCTTTCTTTCTTTCTTTCTTTCTTTCTTTCTTTCTTTCTTTCTTTCTTTCTTTCTTTCTTT